>NC_080722.1:18553629-18853629 GCF_019097595.1 Hemibagrus wyckioides | reverse complement strand
ATTTTATCTCTTGAGTAAAAAGTATAAAATAGTGTAATGTTTGATGCCTAATCTTCAATTCACATCAAACATTTCACACTTCCTGTAAAGAGATTTTCTTTATTAGAACCACCAACACTGAACTGGTAAGTAGTTCAACATTTCTTACAATACTGTTAAACACCACAAGAGGGCTCTCACACAACACACACACTGTCTGAAGGCAGTCCTTCCAGGAAGAGCCTTCCAACAAAGGTTTGCGATTCTAACTAGCTTTAACACGATATTGAAAAATATAACAAAATCAATAAGTGAGCAAAATCAGTGTAACCTTAACAAAAGCCTCGCTGCAAGTCCAGTCTGTGTTTGTTTGTGTTCATGTTAATGGGAACAGCCTGATTTTCAGGATTCTTACACACAGATTTTGTGTACAAAACACACAGAAAACACCTATCGAATAACAAGAATACTCTTGTTAGCAAAAAGCAGAGCTTGCTACTCTATATTGCCAAAAGTTTTGGGACACCCTTCCAAATCACTCAGTTCAGGTGTTGTTTTTCAGGGGTTGGGCTCGGCCCCTTAGCTCCAGTGAAAGGAACTCTTAATGATTCAGTGTACCAAAACATTTTGGACAATTTGTGACATAGAAATAAAAATGTGTTTGAATTGAACATTAATTCAAATTAGGTGTGATTTAATTTGTGATTTTATCCCAAAGGTGTTCTGTCAGGTTGAGGTCAGGACTCTGTGCAGGACAGTCAACTTCCTCCACACCAAACTCGCTCATCCATGTCTTTATGGACCATGCTTTGTGTACTGGTGTGAACAGGAAGGGGTCATCTCCAAACTGTTCCCACAAAGTTGGGAGAATGAAATTGTCCAAAAAGTCTTGGTATACTGAAGCATTAAGAGTTCCTTTCACTGGAACTAAGGGACCAAGCCCAACCCCTGAATTCAATGATTTGGAGGAGTGTCCCAAAACTTTTGGCAATATAGTGTAGCTCGTTGGCTAGTGTTTGTTTTGGAGTTAGCGATCTGTCTAGGCCTTTCCTGAGATCAAATGGAATCTACTGTACAGTTACATAAAATTATTTTATAGCTTTATTAATGCAGAATTAGTCACACTGGAGGTTTGAGTTTTTATGTCCTTAAAGAACATTTATAAAGGTGCGAAAATCTTTTAATCTCATAATGTAAAATTATAAATCTGTGTCAATCATTTTATATATACAACACATTTTATTAAAGTTGTTGGTACATATTTTCTGGGCCAAACTGAAACTAAAAATTTTTAAGTTGTAAATGACCAAATACATTCACGGCACAGCTGATGTTGATTTAGCCACACCCATAAAAGTCCAGGTTTACAATAGTCAGTGAACAGTGAAGGAAAGGAAGGGCTTACTACAACATCTGTCAAATATGTTGGAGGCTGTATTATGGGGATGGGCGGTGGATGGACATTGTGGTGGTGTACAGTGGCAATATGACAAGTATTTAGTCAACTGTCCAAATACTTAGGAACTTGACTGTATTACAACGTATTCTCATTAATAATTAAGATCTCAAGAAGTTCACAGAGTGAGTTCTCTTACAGCATATTTACACAAAGACCTGATTTTCACAACTAACCTGATTTTCATGAACTTTCTTGAATGCTACATTAAACACTGATTAGTGAAAAACAAAAACTGTTTGTATCCATTTTGATAAATGCTGTTCTACTCTTTACTGTACACCATCAACTGTTGCAACTTGTTACTGGTCTACACTTACATACCCACAGTCTATGGAGCGCAGCTTACCATGCTGTTAAGGTTGGAGTCGAAGCTTCCACAGAGTTGTGTGGTCTGTCCAATCGGCTCCAGAACCTCCTCGTCCCACATGTAGGTTCCTCCAGAGCTGTCTGAAGGGGAAAGCTCCAGGGAGGAGCCATGTGGTAAATCTCTCTCTGCAGACAGTGCTCGAGCACCACAGCGAAGTGAGGCATCGCATGGGAGATTGCCTGCCCAGAACAAACAGCACAACAAAAGGTCAGAACTGACACTTTTCGATTTCTTTTCTATTGCATTAAAACTGAAGATCCGATGAATTTTCTGCCATCAATAACAAAATGGTACGCTGCTTAAAAAAGGACACTGTTAGAAAACGTTGCTGCTTTCGTTTTTGCAGGACTTTATACATTTGAATCACGTTAAGAATTACTATGGTGTTAATCACAGCACATGAAATGAATTAGGATTATTTATGCAGTGTTACAAAAAGTTTTCTTCATATTATAGTATTTCTATGATGAAGAAAAATAGGATATGTATTTATAATGCCCTATAGATCACCTTAGGTGTCCTATAGATGACCTATAGATGATATTGCACATTATGTCTAATGTGAGCTAGCTGTTGGTTTTGGTAATGTGCACAGGACCCTCTCAGGAGAAAGGTGTATCTACGCTTACCTGTGAGGCCGATATCAGCCCAGTCTACTGCCTCTGACACAAAGCTGTGCAGACTAGTCATTGATGACCCTTCCTGACAATGAACGGCAAGCAGGTGATCCTCATTGAAGAGCCCTATTCGGTCATTTTTTCCCTCATTAACAGGCATGAGCAGAATTCCGCTTCCGTTTCCTAAGTCATCAAAGTCATCTATGTATTCTTCGCTCACATCATTACGTTCCAGAGATGATGTGGACGATAAAGACATGTCCTCCAAGATCTCCAGAGACTGAGCTTGGCTGTCATTTGCCTCCTTGATGGAAAAGGGTTCCTCAGGAGTTGTTCCAGCACTGTGTGTGGTGCTGGATGGTTCAGAAATGGGTGTAGATTTATCCCGGGAATCTCCATCCCTCTCTGTAAATTCCATCTTCCCATGAGCTTTAACTGGTACAACTGTGCGGGGTTGCTTGATAAGTGATGACCGCATTAGCTTATAGCTAAGTGTTGATGGCTTGCCATCAGTGCAATTAGGCAGAAGAGATTTCTTCAGCGTTGATGGTGGTACTGAGGAGATGGTACATGTTGGTATTGTAGGCTTTGATACAGGATCTAATACCATGGAGGCCTGAGTGACAGGAGATCTGGCTATCGGAGACTGTGCCAGTGGCCTGGGCAGCTCTTTTGCTAATTCTGTTGCCCGGTTAAATGATAAGGAACGTGTCAGAGGTGGGTTAATGGTGGCTTCAGGTCTCTTTAAATAGGAGAAGCTTTGAGAGCGTACAACATTCTCCACAGAGACGGACTTGAGGCTGTCACTGGAGTGAGAAAGGCTGCTCTGAAGACTTCCCTGGGAAGTGGGGGAAGAGCCCTGGCTAGCAGCGGCTGCATTCACACCAACCCTGTTGCATAGTGGCTGGATGGGTGAGGGCTGTTTGGGGACAGTATTACGTGGGTTTGTTTTTATGGGCTGAGTAATCGTCCTAGGAATGGTACTTGGTACAGTGGGGATGGAACGTTGGGTTTTACCCACTGGGGTAGCTGAGGGCTTCCTAATTTGCCTAACCATAGAGCGTGGCTGCTGCTGAGAACGGACAACAGCTCGAGCCTCTTCTCTAGAATCTGAAACCTTCTCTCCAAAGTCGTCCCTCCCCTTCCTCCCCTTCAAAGGAGCAGAGACACTAATCATGCCGTTCTGCTTTCCTACAGGTACAGGTCCTTTAGCCCATCCAGTTGAAACATTATGGGTTGAGCCATTGGTTAAGGGACCAGCGGCAGGTGTAGCACGAGAGCCAAATTTTGGTAGTCTGGAAACCATAGTAGGCTGCTTGAGGGTGGTGTCCTCCATTGACTACTTCCCCCACCATGGGTGTGAGCACAGGGTCCGAGCTAGGGGTAAAACAAAAGAGAGAGAGAGTTAGATGCATCAGGCAGCAAATACATCTTATAGAATTAAGAATTTCAGAATAAGAATACATCTCCATCTCAAGGGCTCTCTTTCAGTTTACTACTTGAACTCTGTCTCTGAGCAACAGCTTTATTAGGTTTTAATGTAAAGAAGACCATGAGCCTTGGTGAGTTTTTACCTGTAATACTGTTCCATCACCAGCCTTTAATTCATGTGGTCTGTGGGACTCTTTGGTAGTGGTGTTACTCTTTAGTAACCCATGATATGAATCTACCACAAGCCTGATGGTGTGCCTAAGGCTTGTCTAACGTCTGTAGACTGGAATGGTTGTTCTAGTTAAACACATATTGTCATGGAGCTTATCTGGCATATCTGCGCTTACACCTCTCAACAATATTCTATAATATTAACAATACTGTGCGAGTTCAGAGCTCTGGGCTCTATAGCACTACAGTCTCACTCAGGCAGCTGTTTAGGCTATGGTGCTTAGGACAGATTCAGACAACTGAGTATGCCATATAAGTCTTAAGATAGACAGTGTACATATAACTGGTGCCTGTCTTTGGCTGCTATGACATTCAGACACCAGCTGCAGTAGCTTTCAATCTTAGAGCATGGCTAACCACACTGTGTCATGAAAAGTTGGAGATATCTGACCCAAGTAAATAAATAACAAGGAGTGTGTGAAGGGAAACCCAACCCCAGCTTTAGGGCTGTATGTTAGAGAAAGTCTAGCAGATTCACCACCAAACAGTGAGTAGTATGACAAGAGAAAACTATTTAACAGTAATATCAGCATGTAGCCACAGGTTCACTAAATACCTGAATGACAGGAGAGACTCCAAGCAAAAAATGCAGAGGGAGAACCCAGGTGTGATGCATGAGTAATGAGTGCAATTTATTAAGCAACAATACAGCATGTTAGGAGATACCTGGTGAACAATGCGGTAAAAGATGAGCATAACAGCACTAAGACAATTTCAAGTGCAGTCCCAAGCTGCTACTTTGTACATGAGAGCTGCATATCTTGTACATATGGTTCAATAGGTCAAAGGCGAGAAGAAGATATGAAAAGATGTCTGTATACAGAGATATCTGTTGTAAATATTGTGACATATGTACACTATTTTCTGGCTTTGGTGAAAGGTCTCAATAAGTGAAGGTACACTATATTGCCAAAAGTATTCGCTCACCCATCCAAATAATCAGAATCAGGTGTTCCAATCACTTCCATGGCCACAGGTGTATAAAATCAAGCACCTAGGCAGGCAGACTGTTTTTACAAACATTTGTGAAAGAATGGGTCGCTCTCAGGAGCTCAGTGAATTCCAGCGTGGAACTGTGATAGGATGCCACCTGTGCAACAAATCCAGTCGTGAAATTTCCTCGCTCCTAAATATTCCACAGTCAACTGTCAGCTGTATTATAAGAACGTGGAAGTGTTTGGGAACGACAGCAACTCAGCCACGAAGTGGTAGGCCACGTAAACTGACGGAGCGGGGTCAGCGGATGCTGAGGCGCATAGTGCGAAGAGGTCGCCAACTTTCTGCAGAGTCAATCGCTACAGACCTCCAAACTTCATGTGGCCTTCAGATTAGCTCAAGAACAGTGCGCAGAGAGCTTCATGGAATGGGTTTCCATGGCCGAGCAGCTGCATCCAAGCCATACATCACCAAGTGCAATGCAAAGCGTCGGATGCAGTGGTGTAAAGCACGCCGCCACTGGACTCTAGAGCAGTGGACACGCGTTCTCTGGAGTGACGAATCGCGCTTCTCCATCTGGCAATCTGATGGACGAGTCTGGGTTTGGCGGTTGCCAGGAGAACGGTACTTGTCTGACTGCATTGTGCCAAGTGTAAAGTTTGGTGGAGGGGGGATTATGGTGTGGGGTTGTTTTTCAGGAGCTGGGCTTGGCCCCTTAGTTCCAGTGAAAGGAACTCTGAATGCTTCAGCATACCAAGACATTTTGGACAATTCCATGCTCCCAACTTTGTGGGAACAGTTTGGAGCTGGCCCCTTCCTCTTCCAACATGACTGTGCACCAGTGCACAAAGCAAGGTCCATAAAGACATGGATGACAGAGTCTGGTGTGGATGAACTTGACTGGCCTGCACAGAGTCCTGACCTCAACCTGATAGAACACCTTTGGGATGAATTAGAGAGGAGACTGAGAGCCAGGCCTTCTCGTCCAACATCAGTGTGTGACCTCACAAATGCGCTTCTGGAAGAATGGTCAAACATTCCCATAAACACACTCCTAAACCTTGTGGACAGCCTTCCCAGAAGAGTTGAAGCTGTTATAGCTGCAAAGGGCGGACCGACGTCATATTGAACCCTATGGATTAGGAATGGGATGTCACTTAAGTTCATATGCGAGTCAAGGCAGGTGAGCGAATACTTTTGGCAATATAGTGTATCTATGGTGGTTTGCAAAATTTAACAAGACCCTCATTCAGTGCAAAAACTGAACACTCATCCCGTGACTATGGCTTGGAACTGATTACTGCTGGAAGCTACAGATGCACCAATGATAATGGATCATCGTTTGAAGCTCATACAACTAAAGAAGACTGGAGGATAGAGAAAATAAGTAACTACTGTAACAAGATAATTTTATGACTGTCAGTGCATCTATCCATGATTCTTGTTAACACGATATTGCAAGAACTCATAGTCGAATGTTTATAAAATTACCATTATAAGCAGCAGATGAACTGATTAAGATTTTTAGGTAGGACCTAAATCTGTTTGGATCAGTTATAAAAATCAACTGCCTCAATTTTGTATATTTGTTCTTTCTATGATTATTAGAAAATATATTAAAGACAAGAAGCTCACAACCATAATACAATTCTACTAAATTCACAGCCAAAGCCAAGCACAGATACTTCATCCTTTTGCTCTAGCTATCCAGGCTACTGATTTGTCCACATCTGGGGCTGTGTCCAGGTTTATGGCATTGACACAAATGCAAATTAAGCTATTGCAGAATGCCACAGGATTCAGAGCATCAGAGTGTGGACAGATCAGGGGTTCTAGACTGGGGGTCATGACATTTCACAATATTAGCTGTTAACATATTAGTAATTAATGTAGATTGAGAGAGAGAGAGCTATATAAACACCAAACAAAGTCAGAGTAATAAAATATATGAAATTCACTTTCCAATTATCTCTACTTGAATCAACATAAAATTTAAACACTGTCTAAGGGCTTGGAGGGGGCAGCAGAGCAGAATGACCTGGTGGGTAACGGTGGGCAAGGAGACTGGATCTGTTTACATTCTTCTACTTTAGTCATAGCTGCAGTTAAAAGCCGAAGGACAGTTTATAAAAAAAATACTGCCATGTGAGCTGTGTTGCAGTGGGTCAATGGAGATATAAATGGAATCTTCAGCTACTACCCATAATCCTCTTCTCAGTGTGTCAGAGTGTGTCGCTCTCTGTGTGTGTGTGTGAAATGAATGACCGATAAACAATACTATATTACTCTATTTTCTAAGATCTAAATTATATATGAATCAGACAAGATCAATAATTAGATGGATTAAATAAAAATAAAAAATAAAAATAAATAATATTAAAAATAAAAAAAATAATAAAAAATAATAAATAATAATAAATAAATAAAAAATAATAAAAATAAAAACGTTACTCCCCTTTAAGAGAAAAAACTTCACAAAGTTTCACTCAAATCCTCTTCAAAATCTTGTGTACTAAATCCTTCACCTACACATTTCTCAAAAGAGATAATAGCAGAAGCTATAACCATCCAAGCAATGTTCTCTTCTCTCTGTTACAGTCAGGGAAGTGCTTCTGCTCCTTGAGAATAAACACATAGTGAATGAGGAGAAACTTTTTCTTGCAGGACATTTAAATTAAACCAGGAGAACTCCTCATGCTTGGACTTTTCTGGGCTTGTCTCATAACACCCACTACCTTAACCTGGACTTTTGCACAGCTCAGTTTACAAAATTCCACTAATAAATGTTTCTATTTTACTTTTAATTTTTATGATAAGGACAGTTGACTGTATGTCATATGGTGTATGATTGTGTGTGACTAATTAAATTTGAAATTATTGGACCTCTATTAAAATAATCTATTCCTCCCTGACCTCTAAAATACTTGACCTTTACTCCCATCTGCTATAAGCCAATATCACACCTTTATCACCACGGTCCTTAAAAAGGTTGTAGCACAGAAGTTATGTTCATAACTACATAGGAACAACATTCATGTAATATGGCCTCTAATCAGGACTGTTCCTCTTTGCTGGTGTTGCTTGATCTTAGTGCAGCTACATACCACTGATCATACTATTCTACTTGATAGGCTAGAACATGTTGACAGAGTTAAGGGAACAGCCCTCTCCTGGCTCAGGTCTTATTTGACTGATCGTTATCAGTTTGTAGATGGAGATGGTGATTTCTCTAAGCATAATAAAGGTAAAGTTCGGTGTTCCACAAGGTTCTGTTTTAGGCCCACTGCTTTTCTTCTTACATATGCTACCTCTTAGTACAAATATTCATAAACATGGTATTAGCTTCCACTGTTATACTGATGACACACAGTTACATGTTTCAGCAAAGATAGATGAGAGACACCGGCTTAATAAGATCGAAGAATGTGTGAAGGACATCAGACAGTAGATGCTTACCAACTTCCACCTGCTTAATTCTGGCAACACAGAGGAGCTTGTATTAGGACCACATGCAGCCAGAAGTAAGCTTTCTGACTACAGAGTAACTCTGAATGGTTTTTCTGTTTCATTAGGTGGAGAAGTAAAAGACCTGGGTGTGATTATTGACTTCAGTCTCTCTTTTGAAGCTCATGTAGATAATATCACTAGCGTAGCCTTCTTGCATTTCAAAAATGTTGCTAAGATAAGAATTATGCTGACACTACATGATGCAGAGAAACTAGTTCATGCTTTTGTTACCTCTAGGTTGGATTACTGTAATACCTTACTGTCTGGATGTTTCAGTAGGAGCATAAACAAGCTCTAGCAGCAGCTAGAGTCCTTAGTAGAACCAGATGATATGAACACATCACTCCTATCTTATCCACACTGCATTGGTTCCCATCATATTGATTATAAAATACTATTACTGACCTATAAAGCACTGAACGGTCTCGCGCCACAGTAGCTGAGCGATCTTTTGTTTTTTATGATCCGCCACGTCTACTTCAAATAAAAGATACAGGCTCTTCATTAGTACCTAGAATAAGACTAGAGCAGGGGCAGAGCTTTCTCTTACAAAGTCCTGCAATTGTGGAACAGCCATTAGTGCTCGGGACTCAGACACAGGCTGACAATAACTTTGTTTAGTCAAGCTTTTCATAAAAAAAATTTTGTTTGGATAAAGGAGTAGATCTGGAGGGTTCATGGTGATGAGAGTATTTTGGGGAACTGGGATGTTTGGATGCTGTTGCCTCCCCAATCTGACAAGGTCACTCAGGTTTGTTGATGGTGGAGTGGCTGGAACTTTACGTCTCAGGAAGCCCTCATGTCTGTCATCTTCTGGCTCTCTCTTTTAGTTATGCTGTTATAGCTAGTCTTGTTAGATTCCCTGCACATTGCACTTGTCCTTAACCGCTACATGATCACAAGCTCACCTAATATTCTGTCTCTGTCTCTCTCTGATCCTGACATCCTTCCGCTCTCCAGAGCTGCTTGATGCATCCTTAAGCTCTACTTCTGCTAGGAGCCTAGTTCACCTGAAAATCACCACTGCTGCTGAAGATGGCCCTGTATAGACAGCCTACAGCTCATCATGGGTTTACTGTGGATGCTTCTACACTGACACACTAAAGATGTCTGAAGATGTATTTCCATGAAGAGCCAAGAAGAGTTTACATTAAAATCTTAATACAGTAGAAAGTTAAAACTCTAATGATTTTCCATGAAGTTCTTTTCACCACAATTAGCCCTGTTTGACTTTACAATAGAAATATAGAAAAAGAAATTATTTATCATCACACAGTCTGGTTCCTCTCAAGGTTTCTTCAGGGAGTTTTTCCTTGACCGTCACCTCTGGCTTGGTCCTTAGGGATAAATTAAAATTCTATATCTATACTGTAAAGCTTCTTTGTGATCATGTCCAAAGCTCTATACAAATAAAACTGAATTGATGGTGCAGAAAGATAGATGTGGGGATCAGGTGTATTTCAGCATGGATCTCTTCAAGTGGAAATGCTGTAGTGTGTGAGCCTCAGTGTGAGGGATGTGTAGCATGTACAGTACGTCTCGAAAACACCTGATCGCAAGTGATTCAAGTGGTGCAGTGTGAGTCGTAGTGCAAGGGTGATATTCTGAAAGTGGTGCAGAGTTCACTCTGTGTATCAGGACAAAGCTACGACAGCCTTTACCAAACCATCACTGCTGCTTCGCACGAATCCCCATTACAAAGATCAAAGCGTGACTCATTTCAGAGCTCTTGTATCTGACAAAAAGGGATTTACACAGCTTTACAGAAAGAAGGAAACCACATCACCTTTGTTAAGCTGTATTTCAATAGCCGGGGAAACCATCAAGCAAAAATATGACTTTAATACTATTTAATGTACATCACTCATCTCTATGGCAACACATTAGGACATCTCAAACCACATATCATGAGCGCCTCAGGGAACTGACTGAGACCTACTTTAACATCCGTGCACAGATGCGAGAATATTGACAGGAGTGAGCAGGAGTGAGCAGGAATAGATCCTTATTAGCGTAAATTATTTTACAGAGTATTTTAACTATAACACAACAAAGTCTAATTGTGTAACCATTAAAATATCAAGAACGGGGTCACGTAACCGTCCGCGAGAAATAACATCAACCGGGTCAGATTCTCAGTGAAATATTTATGTGTTCATGAAGAGGTGCACAATTTCTGAGTTCACTCTAACGAATGGTGAAACCTTTTCTGAAATCCAACCTAATAAATGTAGTATTACAGAAAAGGACGCCTACATTTCCAGAGAAAAATAACGAAGTACTAACCTTCTCTGTCCTAAAACGGGTGTGCAGAGTGTGTCTTGAGGACAGATGAGTTTACTGCACGGTTGTATAGAGAACAGCGACACACCTGTGCCCTGTCTATGCTCATTTGACTAAGGTGTGCTCTTTCCTGGGTGTGCTCTGCTGTTTGTCACTGGAGTAAAACCACAGACACACCTTTATAACCAAACAACTCACAACAGACCAGTCTCACACAAACACACACATACACAGACACAGAGTGAAAGCAGCAGGAGTTTCTGGTGGAGAGAGAAAGCTGACAGGAGAAAGATGTTCTATGTGACTGTGATGATGATGATAATGATGATGATGATAGTCCTGTGATTAACAGACACTAATGACAGGATTAAGACACTAATGCAATACAAATCTCTGCAAACGTAATGGAATTGAAGCCGATTCTTTAATGACTCTAACGCTGCTAACACTTAAACACTGCTGATCTCTATACCCGTAACTGCCATGACTTGACTCCAGATCCACCCATAATTTAGCGTACACTGGCATTATGGCA
Source organism: Hemibagrus wyckioides (assembly GCF_019097595.1). Taxonomy (NCBI): domain Eukaryota; kingdom Metazoa; phylum Chordata; class Actinopteri; order Siluriformes; family Bagridae; genus Hemibagrus; species Hemibagrus wyckioides. Next base: position 18,842,284 of record NC_080722.1, on the reverse strand, counting down.
TTAATTATGCTAACGATCACAGCACTACATTCCCATTTCCTTTTCAAGTCTAATTTTACAGTAGGTCTGTGAGCTGAAGCTGAAACTGCAGGAGATTTCATTGACCATTAGTAAATTCTGCTTAAAAACTGTTACGCTTGCTCGGATCATCTTAATGTGGCTCGACACAACCTCAAAACCATCTGCTTGGTCTAGAAAGTCTTAATTCTTTTCTCCGGTGGTTAGATTTGACAAGGAGACGCACTGTCCCATCAGAACGGTCCAAGCCTGTGCCTTTGGGGAAAGTTGATTATTTAATGGAGCGTTTGTATCTGAGCACTTGCTTTGACTTTCAGAGGAGGAGGATTATGGGTAAGAGTGGCGTGCAGGGTGTGGCGTACTGATGGACTGATGGACTAACAGCATGGCATGTTTCTCTGCAGTGCTCTGATTGGTTGAGGAGGAGAGTTAGGATTGTGAGATGATGTGCAATATGCCTCCTGATGACAGTATCACCTTTCACTGCTTTGGAGAGGGGTGTAGACTGCTGGTAGAAAGGAAAAGAAGGGGGTGTGGCCATACATACATACATACATACATACATACATGATCTGTCATGATTTATCTTGCTTTCATTTTTAACACAGCAAAACAAAACCCTGCTATTTAAAGATATGTTATTAAAGCTATTTACATATACGCATATACATACATACATACATTATATATATATATAATGTGTGTGTGTGTGTGTGTGTGTGTGTGTGTGTAATGCCATGTTCATGTATCTCTTTAAATAGCAGGGTTTTGCTGTGTTAAAAAAGAAGGCAAGATTTAGGCCACCTTTACCGTGAAACTGCAAGCAATATATTAAAGACCTTTCAATTAAAAACAATAAAAATCAGTTTTGGGGAAAAAAAGTTAAAAATATACACTAAACTAGTTGTATAAGTGTGTGCAAAAATGGGAATGTGCCAGTGTACAGAATTCACATTTAAGCTGTAAACAAACAGCTGATTTTTTAGAATCCTAAATCAGCTGAATAATATACACCAATCAGGCACAACATTATGACCCCTGACAGGTAAAGTGAATAACACTGATTATCTCCTCATCATGGCACCTGTTAGTGGGTGGGATATATTAGACAGCAAGTGAACATTTTGTCCTCAAAGTTGATGTGTTAGAAGTAGGAAAAATGGACAAGTGTAAGGATTTGAGCGAGTTTGACAAAGGGCCAGATTGTGATGGCTAGACGACTGGATCAGAGCATCTCCAAAACTGCAGCTCTTTTGGGGTGTTCCCGGTCTGCAGTGGTCAGTATCTATCAAAAGTATCCTTTAAGTCCTGTAAGTATCCTGTAAGTCCTGTGGGCCTCACCTTGCAACTTCCAGGAGTTAAATGATCTGCTGCTAAAATCTTGGTGCCAGATACCACAGCACACCTTCAGAGATGTAGTGGAGTCCATTCCTTGGCGGGTCAGGGCTGTTTTGGCAGCAAAAGGGGGACCAACACAATATTAGGCAGGTGGTCATAATGTTATGCCTGATCAGTGTAGAACAATAAAAATGAGGCGGAAAAAAACATTATCATTACATAAATCGGTCAGCATTTTTTTTAAAAAAAAGGAGAAAATCTCGTGTTTAAAAAAATCATTCATAACTTTAAGTAGACAATAATTCTAGGCCTAGCCTAAAACCTGAACAAGGCTGGTCGAATTCTGATCAGAGGATACTGACATGCATCATATCACATCAGACTTAGTCTTGTGAATATTAATCGCATCGTATCGTGTAGAAGCCTGAGATCCAGAGTCTAAATTCTGTCTCAAAACCACCAACCAGTCATCTGGCATCTGCTAACATCTGGATCAACTCCCTTTTCCACCCAGTGGCTGTGTTAGAGCAGCAGGCAGTCTGCTGTCAGAGCTGAGAGGGTAAGATTTCACCACTGACCCCAGTCACCTTCACCTGAGACGCTGAGGCACTGTAACAGACACAGGGGTGTTACGGATTCACTTCATTAACACTTCATCTGTGGTGGAATTTATAGATTTTTCATGAATGTAAGGTTTGATAATCGTATTTTGAGTATCAGCTGATACAGACACCTGACCCATAATTTACACTTTAAAAAAAAAAAAATTTATATAACTTAACCACTGTACTAAAAGGACACAGGAGAAAAAACACGGCTAAAACCATGACTTCAACAAAACTCCAGCGTTAAATTCACTTATGTGGCAAATAAAATAAATATTTACATATAATAAAAACAAAAGCCAGATAATGTTGACTGGATCACTTTGTGTATCACATATAAAGTTTAGTCTAGTTTCTGTTACTATCCATCTGGACAGATGAAACGAAGCTGTCATTAAGATGGACGCTGCAGAAGGACTTCCTTCAGCTCCAGTGTGATAACCGAGCGATCTCTACTAGCACCGTTGTAACCTCTGTAACACAATACACGCATTGTGCAGGAGCTGGGCTTCACATTATCACTCCCATCTCCACACACAGCATCATGAACATCACAGGACCACAACTCCTCATCCTGCTCATCTCCTCTCCAGCACTTACACAAGCTGACCAGTACACACGTACACACACGCACACACACACACAGTGGTATGATTGATGTTATAATAAAACCATGCCTCCTTTTTCAGAAAGAATGTGTGATCTGTTCCAATATCATCAGCATCAAGGTCAGATGAAGCTCGTGGGATTCATCAGTATCATCAAAATATAAAAATTTTCAGGTCACTGCCTCATGGTGGAGTAAAAGATGACTGAGATCATGCTGCTTGCTGAGTTTGGTCAGATTTTCCAATGAACAACATGTATTTTGTGATAACTGTAGGAGTGTATTTGCAAATGGTTGCTGGAACTTCGGTTCCGAATCACTAGAACCTCACTCCTCCTCCTCCTGTAGTCATTTTATTGCTGTCCAGATGTGAGTAATAAAAAAATATATTACCAACGTCCCCATGATAAACAGATCCAATCCAATTAGGGCTTGTAACAGCAGCTTTATATTAATTTTATATTAATGTGCTCATCCTAATATGTTATTGTTTCTATAGTAACAGTTCATTCACAGGGTGGAAAGACAACCTACATAAACTGATTAAGAAATAATTGTTGATATTTTGTGAGGAGATGTTTATCGAACCCACATATTTCTCAAGTGATCAAAAATACCGGGACATGTGAGTGACAGGCGTTTGTTGGTGTTCAGGTGTGACCTGTTAGACCAATTGTTTGAACAGTTAATAGCTCTGAACATCTACTCAGGCTCTGAGATCCTGGGTTTCACTCTGAAGACTGTGTTTGTTGTTAAAAAGGAAAAACCAACATGAAGACCAGAGAGCTGTCTATGGGAGAAAAGTAAAACATGTTGAAGCTGAGAAAAGAGACAAACACTGAGCATAGACAATACAACAATGAAGGTCTTGCATGTCTGCTTCTGGAACATTCTCAATAATCTTTACTGATGATGGAGCTCACGATGGTTTGAATTCAGATGTCTACTGAGAAATGTGTCCAATTTAATCAGTAGGAACATTATAAAGGCACAAGACAACCATCTGAAACACAAAACACAGGACTTCATCAGGAGGAAAGACTGGACGAGTCAATCAGCAGACCTGAACACAACTGAGCCCGATTCCTCCGAAAGAGGAGAGGGTATAAACACCACTGAAACACTACAACTGAAAGAAACTGCGAGACCAACCTGGAAAAGCTTCACAGACGAAGAACCGAGCAGTGTGGTGCCACTGAGTCTCGGGCAAAAAAATAGAATAATCATTAATTAATAATTAACTCGACACTGCAATCGTTGGTAAACTACTGCGGTGTAGGAGGAATAAAACACTTCATGATGTACTGTTAAGAAAAATATAATAATAATAATAATAATAATAATAATAATAATAATAGTAAATCAACCTCGAGGGTGTTTTCTACGTTACATACTTTCTATTTTCTATTCACTTGTATTCTAGTTTTCATTTTTTGATAAATAAGCAAATAACCATCAAGATGCCATGAATATGTAAATGAGTCTGTGACGTCACCGGGGGACTTCTATGCACTTTGTGAGCGTGCGTTTGCTACTGATTCCCAGTACAGCAGCAGCAACATTCAGCCCCGAAGATGTGACACAGCAATTATTATTTTCACCTCAAACCCATAATCACTGTTTCACTGGCATGTCAAAAACAGTAACCAGAAATTAAGACATTATAGCCTGCAATAGAGTGCTAATAAAGTGCTAATTAAGTATTAGGACGGGTAGAGCTCTGTGAAGGTGCATCGTGCTAATGATGCTAATTCTCCTAGCTTATGTATGACGCTAGCTTCTGTCCGAGTGTAAACACAAGTCCAGATCAGCTCGAATACACACGATAACACCGCAAAGTCCTGCGGAGTGTCATGCTTTATGAGCGGTGGAGATAAGACAGTTATAACGGCAGACATGTTTCTTCTCCTGTCTTACCTTCTGCGCTGAATGTGAACGCACTCCACAGGGTGACTCGACGGAAAATAAACACACTGATGCGCTGGGACTTCCTGTACAAAGCCGGCCTTCAGTCGCTATACGAGCGTTAGTGGATATATTACTACGGCATTACATATAAATTATAAATAAACATTTTCCTATTCTATAACGGGTGTGTGTGTGTGTACTGGAGCTGCGGTCGTGTGACTGAGGAGTGATTTTTTTCCCCCTGAATCAGAGCACAGCTGATGCTGACGTCACTCTCCGGCTTGAGCTCCACAGCGCCCCCTAACACAGCTCTGAGTAATGACACTGAAACAGGAGCAGTGCTGCATTCAACACACACAACGCTCCTATATACACTATATTGCCAAAAGTATTCGCTCACCAATCCAAATAATCAGAATCAGGTGTTCCAATCACTTCCATGGCCACAGGTGTATAAAATCAAGCACCTAGGCATGCAGACTGTTTTTACAAACATTTGTGAAAGAATGGGTCGCTCTCAGGAGCTCAGTGAATTCCAGCGTGGAACTGTGATAGGATGCCACCTGTGCAACAAATCCAGTCGTGAAATTTCCTCGCTCCTAAATATTCCACAGTCAACTGTCAGCTGTATTATAAGAACGTGGAAGTGTTTGGGAACGACAGCAACTCAGCCACGAAGTGGTAGGCCACGTAAACTGACGGAGCGGGGTCAGCGGATGCTGAGGCGCATAGTGCGAAGAGGTCGCCAACTTTCTGCAGAGTCAATCGCTACAGACCTCCAAACTTCATGTGGCCTTCAGATGAGCTCAAGAACAGTGCGCAGAGAGCTTCATGGAATGGGTTTCCATGGCCGAGCAGCTGCATCCAAGCCATACATCACCAAGTGCAATGCAAAGCGTCGGATGCAGTGGTGTAAAGCACGCCGCCACTGGACTCTAGAGCAGTGGAGACGCGTTCTCTGGAGTGACGAATCGCGCTTCTCCATCTGGCAATCTGATGGACGAGTCTGGGTTTGGCAGTCGCCAGGAGAACGGTACTTGTCTGACTGCATTGTGCCAAGTGTAAAGTTTGGTGGAGGGGGGATTATGGTGTGGGGTTGTTTTTCAGGAGCTGGGCTTGGCCCCTTAGTTCCAGTGAAAGGAACTCTGAATGCTTCAGCATACCAAGACATTTTGGACAATTCCATGCTCCCAACTTTGTGGGAACAGTTTGGAGCTGGCCCCTTCCTCTTCCAACATGACTGTGCACCAGTGACCAAAGCAAGGTCCATAAAGACATGGATGACAGAGTCTGGTGTGGATGAACTTGACTGGCCTGCACAGAGTCCTGACCTCAACCCGATAGAACACCTTTAGGATGAATTAGAGAGGAGACTGAGAGCCAGGTCTTCTCGTCCAACATCAGTGTGTGACCTCACAAATGCGCTTCTGGAAGAATGGTCAAAAATTCCCATAAACACACTCCTAAACCTTGTGGACAGCCTTCCCAGAAGAGTTGAAGCTGTTATAGCTGCAAAGGGTGGACCGACGTCATATTGAACCCTATGGATTAGGAATGGGATGTCACTTAAGTTCATATGCGAGTCAAGGCAGGTGAGCGAACACTTTTGGCAATATAGTGTAACTAGTGGGTGGCGCAACTAGTTATTATTATAATTAAGTATATTTATAATTAAGCTATCATTACACTTACTCTCAATAAGTTTTTTTTTTCATTATTTTTTTTTATTTTAGAACAATAGAACAATGACCACAGATCACAAATCAAGCAGACCACAACATAGGCCACAGATACAAAAATGAAATATACAGCCACAATTAGACAGACTAAGGTTCATGCTGACCTACCAAGATTTGCAAAAAAAATGTGTGAAATCCTGGGACCTATATACTCAAAAAAAGGAGTCCATATCTGATAAAAACATATCTATTTTCCCTTTTGACCAATAAGTAATATTTTCCAGTGAGAGAAAATCAAATGTCACTTTATGCCACTCTAAGACTGTCGGTGGTTTATCAGAAATCCATTTAAGGAGAATACTCTTACGGGCAGCATAAGTAAGTAGATTAAATAACTTTCTGTTTGAGGCACTTTTTATACTGTTATCAACAGTACCCAGCAAGAAATAAAGTGGATTGAAGTCACATTCTGTATTAGATATTAAATTTAATCTCCTATGAATTTGTGCCCAGTAAGCTTGTATACATGTGTATACATTTCCATGTGCAATGAACAAAGTCACCCTTCTCTATCTTACATTTCATACACAACGGACAGTTATTTGGGTTAAATTTGTGTCTACGCGATGGAGTAATTTGAAGACGATGTAAGAATTTGTACTGTGACTCTTTAGTCCTGTTACAAATTGATATGCTCTCAATAAGTTTCCTTAAAAATGAAATATTCTGGAGGGAGATTTGGCGTTTGTGTAAACAATTCTAAAGTTAGTTGTATATCTGCACCATGTCATACAAGATGAAGGAGAAGCAGTGTGTGCTCTACTCTCTTCACCCTAATTGATAGACACTGCATGAAGTTGCTCTATATTTGAATAAAGTTAAACTTTTGCTCATGTCATGCCAGAAGTTGCCAGCTCTCGCTGAAAACGAACGATCTCTGCTTGCTTTGACCCTGTGGGTTGACGTGTGTGTGACTGTAGCTTGCATATTTGTTGCAAAGTAGTGATGTTTAACATACAAGAAAAGGATCTGGGAAACAAACACAGAGACAATGCTTACAGAAGGAAAAGACTCAGTTTTATTACTGTAAATTTTACCAAGAAGAGTTTAAAATCCAGAACACAGGTGGACTCACATCAGTGATCAGTGATTGCTGTTTGGGAAATGATGGTGATCAGTGATTGGGGTTTGGAAACAATGGTGATCTGTAATTGGTGTTTGGGAATGATGCTGATAAGTGGTTAGTGTTTGGAAACAGTGGTGATCTGTAATTGGTGTCTGGTGATCAGTGACAAGTGTTTGGGAATGATGGAGAACAGTGATTGGTGTTTGGGAATGATGGTGATCAGTGATTGGTGTTTGGGAATGATGGTGATCAGTGATTGGTGTTTGGGAATGATGGTGATTGGTGATCAGTAACAAGTCTTTGGGAATGATGGAGATCAGTGATTGGGGTTTGGAAACAATGGTGATCTGTAATTGGTGTCTGGTGATCAGTGACAAGTGTTTGGGAATGATGGAGATCAGTGATTGGTGTTTGGGAATGATGGCATTCAGAAATTGGTGTTTGGAAACGGTGGTGATCTGTAATTGGTGTTTGGTGATCAGTGACAAGTGTTTGGGGATGATGCTGATCAGTGGTTAGTGTTTGGGAATGATGGTGATCTGTAATTGGTGTCTGGTGATCAGTGACAAGTGTTTGGGAATGATGGAGATCAGTGATCAGTGTTTGGAAATGATGGTGATCAGAGATTGGCCATCAGGCACCTTGGTTCACTGTCCTCCTCGTTAGTATAGTGGACAGTATCTCCGCCTGTCACGCGGAAGACCGGGGTTCGATTCCCCGACGGGGAGACGCCTGATACTTTTGGGGACGATAGTAGCTCAAGTAGTTAAGGCTCTGGGGCTCAGGCTCCAGCACCACCTTTGGGCCCTTGAGCAAGACACCCGTCACTCTCCGGCTGGGGCTCCACACATTGGTGTTTGGGAATGTTGGTGATCTTTAATTGGTGTTTGGTGATCAGTGACAAGTGTTTGGGAATGATGTTGATCAGTGATTAGCGTTTGGGAATGATGGTGATCAGTGACAAGTGTTTGGGAATGATGCTGATCAGTGGTTAGTGTTTGGGAATGATGGAGATCAGTGATTGGTGTTTCAGAAATGATGGTGATCAGGGATTGTTGTTTGGGAATGTTGGTGATCTGTAATTGGTGTTTGGTGATCAGTGAAAAGTGTTTGGGAATTATGGAGATCAGTGATTGGGGTTTGGGAATGATGGCATTCAGTAATTGGTGTTTGGAAACGGTGGTGATCTGTAATTGGTGTTTGGTGATCAGTGACAAATGTTTGGGAATGATGCTGATCAGTGGTTAGTGTTTGGGAATGATGGTGATCAGTGATTAGCGTTTAGGAATGATGGTGATAAGTGATTGGTGTTTGGAAACAATGGTGATCTGTAATTGGTGTCTGGTGATCAGTGACAAGTGTTTGGGAATGATGGAGATCAGTGATTGGTGTTTGGGAAATGATGGTGATCAGTGATTGGTGTTCGGGAATGTTGGTGATCTGTAATTGGTTTTTGGTGATCAGTGGTTAGTGTTTGGGAATGATGGTGATCATTGATTAGCGTTTGGGAATGATGGTGATCAGTGATTGGTGTTTGGAAACAGTGGTGATCTGTAATTGGTGTCTGGTGATCAGTGACAAGTGTTTGGGAATGATGGAGAACAGTGATTGGTGTTTGGGAATGTTGGTGATCTGTAATTGGTGTTTGGTGATCAGCGACAAGTCTTTGGGAATGATGGAGATCAGTGATTGGTGTTTGGGAATGATGGTGATCAGAGTTTGGCCATCAGGCTCCTCCATTCTCTGTCCTCCTTGTTAGTATAGTGGACAGTATCTCCGCCTGTCACGCGGAAGACCGGGGTTTGATTCCCCGACGGGGAGATACCTAATGCTTTTGGGGACGATAGTAGCTCAAGTAGTTAAGGCTCTGGGGCTCAGGCCCCAGCCCTGCCTAGCTGCCGCCTTTGGGCCCTTGAGCAAGAGTGTGTAGTGTTTGGGAATGATGGTGATCAGTGACTAGAGACATTACAAATAAAAAATAAAGTTTGGATGGAATTAGCAGATATCATCGCTGGTGTCTCTGGTGAGTGCAGAACACGTGAATCACAGAGCTGAATTTTGTCCTGATTTGTACCTTATTTAATTTGTGTTCATGTTAAGCAGCATAAGCGGCACGTCAGCTGCTGGCCTATAAGAAGGTAAGAAATGTATTCGAGTTCATTAGCTCTACAGTATTTATTAAGATCTTTTATCAGTCTGCTGAAATACTCACACTTTCACATGTCCGTTCAAGGGATTGGGGAAAAAGACCTTCAAATCTGATCTAATCTAATAATCTGGTGTTTCAGGTGAATATCAGTGTTGATAATCACATGCTGTACCGGTTACACAAAAACACCATTTTAGACAATCTTCTCATTTATTTACTTATTTATGTATTCTAAAAAAAAACAGTATGTGTGTGAAAATGCCACAAATATAAATCAGCATCTCCAGATTCTTTACAAGGTTTTGTAAAACACAATGGCATTTTTATTTTCATACCTGTTTAATAAACAATGAATTTTATTTAACATTTATCTAACTTGGTGATATTTAACAAAAAAAGTTGAATCTGTGGCACTATGCTGAGGCGTACACACACTTGTGCATTTTGAGATTGCGTGGGTCTGAGTAGCGTTTTCCACACTTGTCACATATGTACTGTTTGCCTCCTCCGTGGATGTGGCGTTTGTGCGTGCGGAGGTGACTGCCCTGACTGAAGCATTTGCCACAGAACTCGCAGCCATATGGCTTCTCGCCCGTGTGAGTGCGCTCGTGCAGCTTCAGGCTGTTGGTGTTGTTGAAGCGCTTGCTGCAGTAGCTACAACCAAAGGGTTTCAGGTCCGAATGCGTGCGGCTGTGAGAGACGAGGCTGCTCTGCTGGCTGAAGCTCTTGCCACACTCTTTGCACGTGAACGGCTTTTCCCCGGTGTGAATGCGTTTATGGATCTTCAGGTTCACGGTGTGGCGGAACGTCTTCCCGCACAGGTCGCAGGAGTATGGCCGTAAGTCGGTGTGGATGCGCTCGTGGTTGCGCAGGTTCACTAGGTGTCTGAAGGCCCGTCCGCATTCCATGCAGGAGTGCGGTTTCTGTCCTGTGTGGATGAGCTGGTGCGTGATCAGCGTCTTCGCTCGGGTGAAGCTCTTGCCGCAGACGGAACACGGGAAGTTTTTCTGGCCGGTGTGGGTGTGTTGGTGCCGCGTCAGGTTCTGCGAGATGCTGAACTTTTTGCCACACACATCACAGACGAAGGGCTTCTCTCCGCTGTGGACAGCCGCGTGTGTCCTGAGGTGCGCGGCCTTCCCGAAGCATTTGCCACAGTCTTTGCAGCTGAAGGATTTTTCGGCTGTGTGAACACGATGGTGATCTACGAGGCTCTGCTTGTGAGCGAAGGCTTTTCCACAGAGTGTGCAGCTGAACGCTTTCTCTCCACTGTGAATCTGTTGATGTGACCTGAGGCCGATCACAGACAAAAACGTCCTCCCACACTCAGAACAAATAAAAGAATTTCCCCCAAAGCTAACATCTTCCTGATGACTCTCACTGTCCTCCGCTTGTGTCCTCACTTCCTCTGACGGCACGTACAGGTGATCTGTAATGAGAAAAAAAAGTGAGTGGTCAAAAAAGATGCTCAGCTATGAAAATTCACCAAAATCCTCTGATAGCTCAATGAACCAATGCTTTTAAAATAGATCTTTTTTTAATAATGGTATTTAATTGAAAATACTTGTTTTAGCAGTTATAGTTTCTTTTAATTTATTTTTCATTATCTCTGTCTATTATGTTTGTCAATTTTTTAAATAATTTTTTTAATTAAATTCTATATTTGTGATTTTTTTTCTCCTTGCGCTTGTTTTGAACTTAACTCTACAGCATTTTGAGCTACTAAAAGAATAAAAAAGTACAGCATAAATTATTAGTATTTTTTCCATTCTTCTTCTTCTTCTTATTATCATTACAATTAAAATAATTGTATAGGCATAAAAGACCCATTAGTGATTTATTGTTCTCGAGGAGTGAGAAAATTAGCTATAATTTGGGTGATAAACTCAGACAGAAGTCTCACCTGCGATAAGGGATCTCAGGTCGATGTTTCCGAGTTCGTCTTTAATCGTCACAGCAAGCGTGAGAGGAGATTCGGGACTCTGAAATTCCACCGTTTCTGCAGCCTGAGACAAATAATTACAGTCAAATACACACCTAATTCCCAGATAAAGAGAGTCAGTCATATAGCAGTCAAACTTCGACCTGATGGAATTCAGATCATAGAAACTGCATGGATTACTGCACTGCTATATTAGGAAGATACTGTGGAGTTTGAGTTGTTTATGTTTTGATGCAGCGTTTAGGTCAGAGAAACATACAGAAGAACTGTAGAGTCTCAATCAGAAACACTTTGCTGGTTCACTCAGTCAGGGAATAACATACACTGAGCAACTGAGCGTTAAAGGCCTTGCTCAAGGTGCCAACAGCAGCAGCTTGGTGGACCTGGGATTCAAACTCACAACCTTCCGATCAGCAATCCAACACCTTTACCACCGAGCTACAACCTCCCCCTAGAATAAGAGACTTGTCCAAAACATTTAGCGAAAACCAGTCGCTTTATTTTATTGGCTTTCATTAAAGAATATGAAAATAAAGAAAACAAATTGACACATAACCATAAATTACGAGAAATAAAACAATCATTCAGTTATGATTAAAATCATAATCTGACAGTGTCTGTCTGTCTGTCTCTGCAGATTCTAAGCTGTAAACAAACACCTCAGAGGGCGTATTAAGATTATTAAACAGTTTTATATTCCCACTTTTGTCTTTCAGCCTTTACCCTGATCTCTTATTCTGAGGGCCTTACTGAATGCACGTGTCAGGATTACGCGCTGCACTTTACAAAACCAACATCTGCACAAAAGTATGAAGAAAATCAGCGTTTTTAAATCTGCAGGAAGACATTAGTTCCCTTTGGCTTACACAACCATTTACACACCAGAAGAAATGTCTTCATATCTGCTTAAAATGTCGCCTACCTCATGTCTTGCTCGTGCCTCAGAGTTTCTCCCACAGCCATCGTAAGAATGTTCCTCTTCTGAAATTCAGACAACAGAAATATTTTTTTTAATTATTTTGATGAAATTAAATGATGCTGATCAGAAATATGGACCAGAGGGAAACTGAGCTCAAATCTGAACAATGAAGTGCTCTACAGTAGGTACAGATTACCCATAATGCATTTGAGCAGGGAATAATGAGTCAGGGATCATTCCTGTTGAACTCTCTTGGGTTTTTGCTTTTTAAGTCCTACAGCCTGATACTCAGTCACAGTCCACCATCTTTAAAGAGCCACTGAAATAAATTAATTGTTTCACAGTTTCTTTGCATTCCTTTTGCATTTGAGCAACAGTAGCTCGTCTGTTGGATCGGATCACACGGGCCAGCCTTCGGTCCCCACGTGAAACAGTGAGACTTGGCCATCCATGACCCTGTCACCGGTTCATCACTGTTCCTTCCTTGGACCACTTTTGATAGATACTGACCACTTGCTGACCGGGAACACCCCACAAGAGCTGCAGTTTTGGAGACACACTGATCCAGTGGTCTAGCCATCACAATTTGGCCCTTCGTCAAACTCACTGAAATCCTTACTCTTGCCCATTTGTCCTGCTTCTAACACATCAACTTTGAGGACAAAATGTTCACTTGCTGCCAAATATATCCCACCCACTAACAGGTGCCATGATGAGGAGATCATCAGAGTTATTCACTTCACTTGTCACTGCTCATAATGTTATGCCTGATCGGTTTATATATAAATAAAAGGTATGATATAGGATCAGCTTAAAAGGAAAAGGAGGAAAAGGAGACAAAGACTACATGCATACAACCACATTTTTGGCAAAAGGTGCATCCCTTATCTAGATTAAAACATCTAGACTTTGTGTTCCTCCAATGAAATGCTCTCTATAATGTAGTTGCTCTACAATAGCAGTTCATGTGTCTTCACACACTATTCCCTTTTCCATCGCTTAGTGTAGAATAAATGGGCGGAGTTTATTCATGTGGAACCCCTGCCCATTTATTCTGGGTTTGAGTGAGTCGTCAGTTTTAGAACGTTTTACCTGAACTCTGTTCAATGGTAGAACTGACCCTACCTCATACTGATGAGGAATTCCATCTTTATACATTGTCTCCATCAGTAAGAGTCGGTAACAGACTCGTTAAACTCGTCGCTGTTCTCTGAATTAACTGGGGCACTTTGTTTATACTGGGCAGGGGACTGACAGAGCACAAGTCCACCGCTATCGGCTGCTGTGTAAACAAGCTGTCACTGTGACTTCCTGTTTGTTCAACATACCGAATCGAATCACAGCAAGGAATCCATATCAAGGGGACTTAAAATATGAAATAAAGCTAATTAGCCACTGCGATTTTATCATAATTATTACTTTTCCAGAAAAAAAATATGATAAACACTGATTATCGACAACTATTCCACCACCCAGTCTTCCAAGTCAGCCTTCTAAGCTAAGCAACATAAACACAGATGAGAGCAGTTTATGAACAGGACAGCAGCTGGAGTGTGAAGGTTTTATTAATTCAGAATGTTATTGTGAAATAGTCACAGGTGTGTGTGTGTGTGTGTGTGTGTGTCTGTAATGGGGAGCATGGCTCAGATTTTAAAAGGGTAATAATATACTATAATAATGATAATGTACATCATCGAAAATCTTACACCAGTTAAATAAATACATACAAAATGGGACATAAATTAGAATTTAACCTTTTTTCCCCCTAGAGGAAACCGAACATGTGCTAGAACACTCACTCTGAACGAAATGGAGATTATATAGTGAAAGGTTCCACTTTCATGACAGCTATTTGCAATAAACTACGCAAAAAATAAAATAAAATACACCTACATAATTAGTTGCTCAGTTATCATTAGCTGGTTTGTTGTTATTTGGACTATCTCAATAAATAACAGTAACTTTGTTCTAAGGCAGACCTGGGCATTTTACAGCCCGCGGGCCACATCCGGCCCGTTGGACGTCCCTGTCCCTGTCATAAACACAAATGAACAAGTATTTATGCTGTGCACGCAATACAACTGTGATGCAATGATTGTTTTTGTTTTAAACTGTTTATTACTTCTATAGGATTTTTTTCCTTTTTGACCTACACAACAATTCATAAATTTACATAAATATTTACAGAATATCCTTATTCTTCTGATTACCAGTAGCAGCTAATCAAAATATATAATTTATTGCTTTTTAGAATGGGAGAACTTAAACTTTGACAATGTTTATAAAATAAATTGGTCCTGAAGGAGTCAGGGGAATATATTTTAAAGTTAAAGGAGTCTGTGTTTAAGAAACTCTGAACAGAACTAAATAGCCAAGACCTGGGCTGAAAACCATGAACTCTGAAGGTCTTCCAGTCTTCAAGTCTTTCTCCACAGTGCTGTATGCAGAGTAAAGCCCAGCATGTGTGTGAAACGCAGTGTGTGTGTAATGTAATATGTGCAGCAGTAAATACATACCCGGGCCTCCGGCTGAGAGAATGTTCAGAATGCTTCCTGGATGTTCGGTTTTATCCCCTGAGAAGGTTTTGCACTCCAGGTCCAACAATAACTTCTTCTCATCTACAGCCTTGATGATTTTACCCAGAGCCTCGTTCCCTAGCACTTCCATGACTGACGCAAACTGTTTCTTCGAAGAAAAAAAAGAATAGGCAATTCTGTTAAAAACACTCAGTCTCACAGAATGCTGGTTTTATGAACAATCCAGTACTGACATGGGCGGTGGTCACATTAGGGGTGTAACAGTTTAACTGAAAGGTATTGATGAAACAATCATATTATTATCAGAAAAGGACTGATGAGTAAATTATTTTTAATTGCTTTTCTTAATAGTCCACCTCTACATCATCATTCATGAATAAACTATAGACTTCCCCCCAGATTCCGTTCAAAACCTGTCATGATTAGAGAACAAGCAGATGCATCGTATCATAGTGGATTCATCGGTAAACTATTGATCAAATATCGATTATTACCTGATACACAATGGACTGTGTCACACTATTAATCCGAAATGACAGAAGCAGTTTAAAAATATATGAAATTATTATATTTTTTTATATAAACAGTTTACGATGTTAGATATTTTTAATTTGTTTATAGAATATGACTTATAGTCATCCTTATTCCACTATTTATAAAGTAAAACGTGCCACAATTCACAGCTAAGATGATTTGTACCAAAGAGTTTTGGTACCGAAGCATTTGGAGAATCGATACTGTCTACGCACGTGCATGCGAGTCGGTTCAATGAATCGGTTCATCCGATAAGCAGCCATTTTTTTTGGGCTGCTTAACTTAACATCCACATGCGTCATCACAAGCAAAACGTGAACATACCATCTTCTGCTCGGTTTCCGTCTGGATCAGTTCTTTTAACTTCACTTTTTCACTCTGTTCCTGAGAAAGCCGGAGGTTTAAAATAAACTCGGATCTTTCCTGGAGCAGTTTGCACATTTCCGCCACGACTGTGTGAATTAAAGCCTGCAACACCGAGGCTAAGCGCGCCTGTAACGCAACACACTGCGACATGACCTACACTTTTTAACTACAGTTTTCTCTGAAGACACTCAAATAAACACTATTTTCCATGAAAGGGGAAACAGTATAGAGAAAATACTTTTCTAACGAGCTTGCAAAAAAAATACTTCTGGAAACAATCGCAACCCTTAGTGGAAGTACAGTCTCGTGTGACCTTTCAGATCCGGTTTATTCCCTTCAAAATAAAAGTTTCGAATGTTTAAAAATGGTTTTAGCTTTATATTTAAAAAAAAAAATCTAAATATTTACTACAGAAATCGATCGAAATGATGAAAGCACACTTTCTCAATCTGAGATCAAACAGTAAATCCTAAAGATATGAAATTTGGTTTCATGTACCATGAGTCCTACTAACAAAATTCTTTTTTCCCCCACGGATTCCTTGGGTTCTTTCAAATATTGTGGTATTATATTGACATATTTGGTGTCACAGTACTTACAGCAGTGTGTAGACCTCAATAATGATTAAAGTAAATTAATTCATTAATTAATAAGAGTCCATCAGGTTTAAATAGAGCCTGTTGTAACTAATGGGTTCTTGCATAGATTCACACGAAACGTATAAAATAGATTAACAAAATGTAACTGAAGGTTCGTACAGGGTTTGCCTAAACACTTTGAAGTAAGACAATAATAAACAATAGTTTTCTAAACTCTTCCCAACTTTACTGAGTGAATCTCATGTGGTGGAAACCAGTGGCGGGTCGTGCATTTCACACCTAGGCCTTCATTGGTGTCCTTCCTGAATTAATCCACCTACCATCATTATGACGCCATGGCAATAGATACTAATCAAAATAGCAAATCGTTAAACAGCAAAGTAAAAAAGAAATTAGGCTACAGTATTTCACACCTCACAAGGAATAGTCAATTTTAATTTATAAGGATGTCTGAGACCAAATCGATTTCTTCTCCTCTGTCAGCCATTGTGAATTAATATATATATATTATTTAGTTTGTGCGGTTCGCTGCCTCTGACTACTCCAATTATCCAATCAAAGGACGGGAAATTGCTGACATAATCGTATGCCTGCTAGATGGCCCAGTGATGCCAACTCGAAATCTGATTGGTTAATGTAACAATTTCATTGCCACTTATATATTTATATATATACTTATATATTTCGTTTCCACCAGCAAAGGCCCACCACTGGTGGAAACCCCATAAGCAGGACACTCCAACACACCGTGTACAGGGACACTTACCTACTGGAGCATTTCATGTTTATGCACACAAAAACAAGCATATATCTTGGGAACTGAGGTGTACAGTGACAAAGATTCCTTGCAGGTGAATTTGTTTGCTCAAACTCTTAAAAAAAGTGCCATTGGTTACATGCCCAATTAAATTTGCAAGCATTTGCATAATACTAGTCCTATGGATCTGTTTTTTTTGTGGTGTTAGACAACAAGCAGCTGTAAGTTATGATCAAATGTGTGCAGATTTAACTTGAAAGATAGTTCAGTACAATGTACTGAGGATGGTTTAGGTGTGGTCATAAGATGTGGTGCTAAAGATATAACAGATAACTTCATGTGTATGTTAATTAACTGTATGTTTCTTGGCAAGAACTTGCCACTGGGTGTTCAATTAGTGAGGAGTATTTGGACCCCTCAGATTGCTGTTCACTGCCATTCCTATGTTTAGTTGAGATGTAAGATGTAGACACTAGAAAAGTTTGCATGCACATTTTATGAAATACCACACAGCTCTTTCCTAAAAAATAATAAGGCCACCTTATTATGATCACTGAGAGGTGAAGTGAATAACACTGATGATCTCCTCATCATGGCACCTGTTAGTGGGTGGGATATATTAGGCAGCAAGTGAACATTTTGTCCTCAAAGTTGATGTGTTACCCACTAACCGGTGCCATGATGAGGAGATCATCAGTGTTATTCACGTCACCTGTCAGTGCTTAAAATGTTATGCCTGATCGGAGTATATATAAATAAAGGTATGATATAGGATCAGCTTAAAAGGAAAAGGAGGCAAAGACTACATGCACAACAACATTTTTGGCAAAAGGTTACATTTATTCACGGTCACAGAAAAAAACCCAATGTACAGAAACTAGCTTCTCTGATCAAACCTGCCTTACTGAATGCAGCTTTTGTTTTGGTCAGACAATTCAAATAAAAGCTTAGGTTTATTTATTAAACAGGAACTTTATATAAAATATCTTGTTTCGCTAGTCAACGCTTAGTTATAGATACTGATTTTATAGTTTTCTAGCTTTTGCAAAGAACACACCTTTAACATCATCCACTCCAACCAGCATGTCTGCTGTTAATCGATACACACTGAGCTGCAGGAGCTCGAAGCCACTGGCACTCAGACTCGCACAGACTTGAGCCTCATCCAGCGGCACCACAGGGATCCGAACATCTGGAGCTGCCATGTAAAAGCTCTCCCCCAAAGCTCCAATGAGCAGAAGGTGACCGCCGTTACGCAGGAGGCTGGACAGATTGTGTAGTGCTTGAGTGAACGAGGAAACGTCAGGGCTGACACTTTCAAGGCAGAAACAGGACACGATGCAGTCAGCGCCGGAAGCAGGCAAAGATCCAGGTGGAAATGGGAACAGGTGGTGAACGTTAACAGGAAAAATGTCAGTCACCACTGAACGAAGCCTCTTTGCTTTCTCCCGCCATGCTGAGGAACTGTGTTAAAACATTAGGTTCATTCATGTTAGTGTACATTTTGAAATATTCACTCATAAAGCCTTTACAGTCTTCACAGGGGTTGGACAAACAAACGTAAACACTGGTAAGTATAGTGTTAGAGCTTTCACGCCTATATCTGTGCAGCCTGGTGGCCAATCTTCACCGATTTCACATTCCATATGTAAGAGCAGAGTGTGAAGGTTGAATTAGCAGACTAATCACACAGTTATACATAAAATACAGCAATCCACACAACATAATTGGAGAGTTCAAAAGAGGACAGGTTGTGTTTTGAGCCCCTGATGACTGTGCACCTACAACTGTGTGGCCGATTCCAGCTCCATCACTATTTTCAAGATTTCTGACAACACTCTTGTGATGGGCCTGATCTCTGATAATGATGAGCCAGACTACATAGAGGAGGTTAAAAACCATGGGACATAGGCCCTACACCCTACAAATACATTATTGTGGTCTAAATCCAAGTTTTTCTATTTCATTGTCCAGCCCCTGTATGTTTTAGGGACAAAAAGCAGCTAAACATTTGGATGGATGGTTTTCTGAAATATTTGAATATGAATTCCATATGTTTGAATGATAAACATTAAGTTCTTATTGAGTGGCCAAACTCAAGCTTTTTCAGATCACTGTCATCTCTCCCTCTCGTGTCTATGAAATTAATAATATAAGTAATGTGCATCGGTGTTAAAATAACAGAACAACTAGAAAGACTAAATAGATATAAAATTAGAGAGACTGGGAATCGTGTGGTTTTTAACATCACTGTAGAAATACAAAGTTTTCAGTAGAACATAAAATAAAAACGATTTTCTGGGAATCCCAGTCATGTCACTTTTGACTGAATTTACATAAAAATAAAAATATGTATGATGTTTTTATGTGTTTTATAGATGTTTTTAAAAGAAAATTCTTCTCCGTAATCCAAATTCAGTTAAGATCACAAAAAAATACACTGTATTTACTGTGACATGTATATAATTGATTCATACAAAATATATATTTTTGTCAACTTCTAATTTTCAAACAATATAAAGACAATTTTAAATTCTGGGGTTTTTTTTGAATAGTGACGATCAATATGAGACAGTTAAGCTTACTGAACATGCCAGAAGTAGAAATGATGAGACAGTGTAAAAGAACCTGCAGACGTGAATAAAACACACAGATGATGTGAATGTCTCACCTGCGTCCCTCCAGCTCACACACATGTTTCAGGTAAGGGGTCCAATCAAAGTTGCTCTGTCCATCCTTGAGCCATTTGTTTAATTCGTTCCGATTCACTTCCAAAAAATCAGATAATATGACTCGATTAAAATGCTCACAACCGCTCATCACCTGATAAAGAGTTGGACCAGAACCAACGTCCACCAGAATGTCACCTTTAATGGCATCTGTGGAGTGTGGAATACACAAACTATTATTTTACACAGCTTTACATCATATCTAGCTTTGGCAAGTCTCATTTCATACTGAGGAAAGAGCTGTCAGTGTCTATAATATAAGTAAAATACTTAAGATGACTTAAGATGATTTTTTAGCAATACAGTAATGAATTTATAGAAGAAGAAAAAATCATGATCCTTTCAGATATCAAATATTTAATGTTAGTAGAAGACAACATCTTACCCTCACTGAAAGCTTTATGAAGGCAGTTTAGCTTCCATGGTACGATGCTGTCACTTCGGCTGAAGTCCGCTCGTGGTGGTGTGTAATTGTACTTCAGGTACGCTTCAGGATCGAACCCTTGGTAAAAAGCAGCCATTGCAGCTACTGCTTTCTCTTGTATGTTCTCTCTCTCCATCCTTTCCTCTTCTCTTTCTCTACACAGCTGTATTTATATTTGGTCCTCACTGGAAAAATTCACTTAAACAAGCCTTTATTCATCTGCTGATCTTTGCCCATGGCCAGCTGCACTCTATCCACCTCTTTATCTGTTTATTTCCAAAGGAAGAGAAATTGGATCCTCTGTTTTACCTGAGAGCCTCAATGACCAGGGGCACTGATGGCATCGAGGACTTTTACTGTGCTTTTGTTTAACCTCGGGGTGTGTCTCAGTTCAGACAGAGAAAAGGGTTTAGGCCATTAGCTTTACATATTCCACACTTCTGTTCCATGAAAAACAAATTAAAATAGTTAATAAAAGTGCAAAAAAGTAAATTAAGTCAAATAATGTCACTGTCCCAATTTAAATCCTATATTTTACCTGCACATACAGGAGAATCTGAGCATGTGAATAGCTTCTGATTTTAATTTCCATTTCCATTGCTTAAAATCGATTATTATGGAGATAGGAACAAGATACACTGGGGGTTAAAAAAACTAAGTGTGTATTACTATAAAAACCTTTATTAAATAAAGAGCACAAGCCAAATGATTATGAAATTGATGCATCTTCTCCCTTTAAATTGAATTTTAAACATGGTGCTTTCATTTCAGCCTGAAGGCATCTCTGCTAGCTTTTAGGCTACACAAAGCGGCTGATATTTGTTTAACTTCTTATCATCGTGTCTGTCAGACAACAAAGTCCTGGAACAGAATGAATCTCAGCAAATAAAAACGTAATGCTAGGATGTTATATATTTCAGATGTTTCTGTGAATGGTTATATTTTGTAGAATACATTTTTTTTTAGATGAGATCTACATACTCTATGTCCATATTTAAACAAATATATGCCATTATATATACCAATATAAATTATGTCATGTCATTGACAGAAAAGTGCTGTCAAATTTTAAATAGATTTCAAACCACTTCATTTCATTCTCTATTTATTTATAGGGTTATAAATGTTAGCACATTAATAGTTTTATTGAAGGTAATTACATCCCAGTTCACCAAACATTCTGTACCCATGAACCCTCTGCACACAATGTAGGTACCATTACATAACAATAAGCAGACCTAATATTCTAGTTTCTCTCTCTCTCTCTCTCTCTCTCTCTGCGCAGTCCACAGCATGACCACTTCTTCTCTCTGGACCTGCCTAATCCATCCTGATGCCTTATCTTTGGTTGGAGTCTTGTCTCCTGGTGGTGCTCACTGCTGCTGTGGACGGCTCGATGTGGACATAACATGACGGCTAGCACCAAACTCTGGGTTAGAGTAATATAAAACGTACCTCAGTTCCTCCCTTTCAGCTGGTGTTCTCATAAAAGACAACTTAATAGAAATGTAAATTTAAGGGATTTTATGTCTATTTCATAGTTTCATACCGACTTTCAAAAGCGTGTATACGCTGACATTCACAGGAAGATAATTGCAAGTAGAGGAAAGTGCTGGCAATTAGAGATTCTACTCTATTTAGACTCAAAGCACCCCCTTTAATGGGACGTGAAATTAAAGTATATTGGTAGCCTTTATTTCTCTAGGGGTTACAGGATCATAAAACTCAATTCCAAATGAAAAATAATAAGATTCAAAATCAGATTTCTGCTCTGATCAGGAGTGAGATCAGGGAAAGTTTAAAGAGCCATGGCCACAAGATACAGCATTGAATATGATGTGACTTATTTTTAAACACCTTGAAGCTGCGCCCAGAGGCGACTGCTGCTGATGTATAACCGAGTAGGAGGAGGACTGCTGACTGTATACTGCTTCCTGAAGAGACTGACTGCTGCTACTGTTCACACCACACGAGCTGTAGGACTGTAAGGATGGCTGGGAACCGCATCCACCTGCACAGAGCAGAACATCAACACGCTTTATTTATAACGTCAGCACTATGCTTCTATACACCACTGCCTGGCTAAAAAAAGTACTCAATACATCAGTATAAAGATTAAATAAACCCTAGGTTTTGATAAAATTATAATTGTAGAAATGTAACTTAATTATTAATTGGTAACTCATAATGATACCATTAATTTCATGCAATCAAATAAAGAAGATGTAATAAATAAATATTTAAGTAAATAAATGAAATATACTAGAACATGACCAGACTTCACCTTCAGTCCCTCGACACACACCCGAGTGTATTTCAGCTCAGACTGCACATTTTTAATATAAAAAATATAAATATACACAAGATGTTAGAAACATTCCTTTGGGATCCTTGTTGAGATGATCGCATTGTGCAATCCCTGCAGATTATTTGTAACACTTTCACACTGTGAATCTCCTGTTCTACTGCATCCCAAAGCTGTTCTACAGATTCAGAACCAGTGACTGGGAAGAACACTGAACTTATCATGTTCATAACACCAATTTTTGAGGTGGCTTTGTTTTGTAATACGGTGCATTATAATGCTGGAAGTAGCCATGAAGGCATGCACATGCTCAGTAATGATACTGAAACAGGCTGAGGCATTAAAGTGCATAGAAAGGTCCACATATAAATATAAAGGCCCACAACGTGCATAGAAAGCGTTCTCTACTGGACTGCTGTTTATGGATGATTTTCATTTATTGCACCATTCTGTGTAAACTCTAAAGACTGCTGTGTGTAAAAAATCCCAGCAGGAGATTATGGCATCAAATCCGCACCATAAGTATCGTACTCGTAATAAAATATCGTCCTCATAAAAATAAATAAAACACGTGAATCACAAGGATGCTAGTTTGTTGTTTCCAGCATGCTAGTGTTTGTTATTCCAAAAATTACGCGTATGCCCATTGGTCCACTGCTTCTCAACCTGCTGCCCTTCTCTAGCCAATCAGTAAAGTGACGTCACTGACGCGCGACGGTTAGTGTTTGAACCTGTCTTAAGAAAGTGTGATGATGTAATTAATACGTTTAAGGTTTCTTAAATGTGTGTCTATTGTAGTATCGTGTCAAACCTCCTGTTATTATGCTAAAGAGTATTTTAATGAACTGGACAAGTGTATCATTGTACAATCATTAGCATTATAACATAGCGTTATTGTTGCTGAAACAGTAGAGTAGTGCGCTAACAGTGCTAAGCTCATGTGTTCAGTTTCATCATGATGAAATGTATAGTTTAAGTATTATGTATATGTATAATGTTTAAAGTAATTCACTTTGTGTTTACTCTTATCTCTGTATTAACCCACACTCTTAATCAGAGTCCTGTATCACCGCGTTCACAGGCCCAGGTCAGTCAGATACAGGGTCAGATACAGGCTCAGGTCAGTCAGATACAGGGTCAGATACAGGGTCAGATACTAGACTCAGGTCAGTCAGATACAGGGTCAGATACTAGGCTCAGGTCAGACAGATAAAGGGTCAGGGTCAGCAGGATCAGAGTCGGACACATGCACTGATCAGGAAATGGCCAAGTCCATGCTGGTGCTGTAATGAAGCATAGATTCCCCATGCAATGTTTTCAAGATGACCGTTAAGAAAAGCTAGATATTCAGTTTTATATGAGGATATGAAAGTCTGCTGCATTTCTCTTTATCACATTTTTTGCTCTTTCCCCGATATTTTCAGGAGGCAGCCTGCCTGTGGAAAAAGAAGAATAAACACTGTTCTGGAAACCAGGAAAGATAACAAAAGCTTTAGTTTAAATGTTCAGGGCTGCCGTTACAGTAGTGTTCTTGCTTATACAAGATGTACTTGTTTGATATATAAAATACAATTGTTGTTTTTTTTTTGGTATAATATTTTTAAAGTATTTGACTCTGCACTTCTGTGTCAAGGGCTGTTACTGCTAGTTCTGTCCTATGTTGAGAAAAAAAAAAAGAAAGAAACAAAATAAAGTTTTATTAAAGCAGTGAGTGTTACTGTTACTGTTTTATATTAAGGCCAGAGAGCGAGATGTCAAAATTGAGAGTCAAGCTCAAAATAAGTCTTTAAATTAGAATTTATTTCTAGACTCTTTATGTCTGTGTGTTGACCATTATGGAGGTGCACGCCACCATAAAAGCTGCAGAAGGATTTAAGGTTAAATGCATTGCAAAATGATGCTACAAATGTAATTAAAACACGTTTATTCCACAATTTGCTGCACATAGTTTAAATCTAATAAATACAGATGTCCTCCAAAGTCTCAGGATGGGGAGTTTGGGTCGGTGTGTGTCCTAAACTGTGCCTGTGGTCACAGCATCCACTCAGTCTCTGTAAGCACAACCCCAGTACTCTGCTCCTCTAGGAAGAAAGCAATGTCCTCCACACCTACACAAACTGGAACATTTAAGAACCATTTTAGACATATTACACCTGATTCCTTGAACAATTAAGGCATCTAACTAACGTATACACTGATATCGATTACATGTAGTAGTGTGTAATCGCCCATTTTCTCACGTGCTTAAGACAGGTTCAAGCGCTAACCGGCAAGGTCGCGCGTCAGTGACGTCACTTTACTGATTGGCTAGAGAAGGATAATAGGTTGAGAAGCAGTGGACCAATGGGGACTTTTATCCCGCCCCCTAATCTGCATAAAACTCTACGCGTGATTTTTGGAATAACAAACACTAGCATGCTGGAAACAACAAGCTAGCATCCTTGTGATTCACGTGTTTTATTTTTATTTTACGAGCACGATAGTTATGGCGCGGGTTTGACGCTATAGGGGAGATCAGCAGTTATAGAAATACTCAAACCAGCCCATCTGACACCAACAATCATGTCCTGGTTAAAGTCAGAGAGTTTTTCTTCAGTCTGATGTGAACATTAACTGAAGCTTTTGGTCTGTATCTGCAGGATTGTATACACTGTGCTGCGGCAGTGAACCGTAACCATCATTCCAGAGACTCATTTTAATAGTATTTTATTATTGATAGTCAGTAGTTTATGTACTGATGGCCAGTGTTCTTTTAGGAAAAATCTGAGAGAAATGGCAATTAAAAAACATCCAACTAACACACTTTCATACATTCTGGTGTCTTTACACAACAGCGCTGAAATAATATTTACGTGCTAATTCATTTTCCTCAAATTTTACCCTTCCTTAAAAAACAAAACAAAACAGGATCCTTGCTACGGACTTCCTTCAAACCAGCAACATTAATTAGCAAACCCTGACTAGTCTTACCCCTTGACGCCATGATTGATTTTTACTGTAAAAGTCTATGAAAGTGAGGTTTTGTGAAGTGATTTTAATCGAAAGTGAACATAGTGCGGTGCTAACAGGGTTCCTGCAGCTTCACCTCAGAGCATCATGACGATAAACCGTCTCTCTCTCTCTCTCTCCAGCAGCACTGAGCTACAGAGAACAACCTGGAGCTGTTAGGTGATTGGCTGACTGGCCGTGACGCGATTGGCTCCCGCGACAAATGATTGACACTGTGCCCGCCTCCGACGTGCCCAGGCAGGTTTGGGAGAGTAGACCTGTAAGCGTAGGGTACAGTGACGTCACGGGGGAAGTGACGTCTAATTCCATTTCTAATTCTAATTCTGACGTCTACTTCTACCAGATCAGTTACTGCATTTTACAGATCACTTGAAAGGTAAGCTCCTAAAATCCTCCTCCTCCTCCTTATTATTATTATTATTATTGTTATTATTATTATAATTATTATTATTATAAGGAAGCTATCCATCAGATGGCAATGTTTTCTTTTTATTTGATCAAAAGATGCGAAATTGTGGTTATTAAGAAGCCACACTTGTTGGTGTGAAAGATGTAAATGATGAGATGAGACGAGTTCAGGTCTGACTTTAAACATGGCTCGTTAATGAAGCCGATCTCAAACCCTGATTTTATTCTCATCACATTCCTGTAGGCCTAAAGACTAAACTTTACACCACTGACTCGAGTCTTTTAGTTCACTATGTTGAAAAGAGTCACTGATGAATCAGTTCTGAACACAAATCCACCCACTGTTCATTTTACACAGTGCTGTTAGTTATTCTGCCTCTTATCATTTCTTACAGCTGATTTTTTAAAGAGATTCTACTTTAACAGCGATTTGTTTGTGTTTTTGTAGATAAAGCAATCTGAAAAGAAATGGAGAATTTCTACACACGTGATTTAAAGGTGAGTCAGGTCCATGTGAATCAGTTTCAGCGTAAACAGGACTTTCATTTGATTCTGAAACAGCACGAGTGCTAATATTTATCCTAGCTATTGTAGTTATTAAAGACTCTCAGTTAAAGCACTGCATCTGCTGAACTCTTTGTCTCTCTCCAGATGATTGAGAAGCAGAGAAGGAGCCAGGGTGGAAAATTTGGAGTGTCCACTCGGAGCACCGCATCTGACCAGAGACCGAAGTGTTTCAGGGATATTATGGACCTCGTTCTTCATCTGAGCGATGAGTATGCTCGACCTTTGACTTTCACTAACATTTTATTCAATTCATTTACACCTGAATAAATGATTAGATGCTGATTTACTCTCTCTCTCTCTCTCTCTCTCTCTCTCTCTCTCTCTCTCTCTCGCTGTGTTTAAAGGGAATGGAAGGCTGTGAGCAGGGGCATGAAGAAGGAGGTAAGAGTGTGAGAATAACAAATAATGAATAAGATGTAAATATTTCAGGTAATTGTTCTGGTTAATGAAGAGATAAATCAGTATGTTCTGTAATATTCTATTCACTTTATTGATGTCAGCTAGATTCAGTCATATTTGTAGATCTGTACAGTTATTTATAATTAGTGTTATTCACTGTTATGTGAAGAGTTAACTGATGCTGATGTAATCATCACATCATGTGGCTCATGGATGGTTTAAAACTGGGTTTGAACCACAGCAGAATTCAGCAACTGGTTTCATTTGGTGGAACATGTTGTAATGTCACTGATCATGTTTCGTAATCAACAAGCTGACTTTCTTTCTTTTATTTCATAAGGTCACGAGGGTGGAGTTTGTGGCTGTGTGCACTAAAATCGTGGCAGAGGTGTCGTCTGCTATCGTTCGCCGTTTACTGAAGCCTCTCAGCAGAAGCTTTGGGATCAAAGTGATTCACGAGGCAAATGAGAAACTGAAGAAAATGGAGTCAGAATCGGGCAAGTGCTCTGCCTCAGACGCCTCAGCTCAAAGGTAAATTTTACAGACCTATTGCTCGGATTTCAGTCCTAATATTCCCGATGATCAACTTTACTGCAGTTTAATCAACACCTCCTGACCAGTCAGAATCCAGGATTCAGCAGCACAGTAGTTGAATGACCAATTACATGGGTTTTCTGTCTTTTAACAATTGGCTGTTTAAAAAGAGATCATGAATTTAACACTTATTGTCCTATTTTACATGCATTTATTTATTTTAGGTCAAGTGGGTATTTATTCTTGCTTATGTTCTCTCTTTCCTGTGTGTGTATAAAGATCCCCTATGGAGGTGTCTGATTTCATCTGTCATCTCGCTCAAAAAGTTGTCACAGAGATTAAAGGTGCGATGTTGGTGGCAATTCGGAGTATGGCATCGGAAGCAAGTGCTTCCTCACCTGCTGAAGATCCGATCACAAAGCTCGATGATCTCAGCAGGGCATGCACCAATGAGATCTGTGATAAGATCTTGGACCTGTATCACTCTGAAGAGTTCAATAGACTTTCAGAAGAAGGGGGTTTAGTAATGTCCCTAACATCCCTCCTGAAGGTCCATAATATAATGATGGGCTTGGAAGAAGTTGTCTCTGTCAGCAGGTCCTCTTCGTGGATTACTGAATCTACAACCCCTGACTTGGTCTCCACAAAGACTGAGGTGATAAGTCCTGATAGTGTTTCATCACCTCCTCAAGCTGAGAGCCCTTTCAGTGATCAGTTTTTGAGCACAGCTACACAACTGATCACTGAAGTGCTTTTGAAGACGGCGCAAACCTCAGTGTCGTCCCAAACCTCCGTCCCCGCCTCCAGGGAGACAGAACTGAAGGAGCTGGCCAAAAGCACAGCCACGGAAATTCTGCACAGATTATATTATTTGCTTCACCATTGTAGCGATGCTGACCAGTCTATACCAGAGCACGAGAAGTTCCTCTCATTTGCTCAAAAGATCCACACAGACATCCACAAGCAGGTGTTAACATTCGTATGTGAACAGCAGCAAGCCGCTTCAGATAAAAGCAAGACGCTCTTGGACGCCTGTACTGAAACTGATGCTGAGCTCGACATCAGCTCAGACGGCGTCCAGAAATCTGTCTCTGCTGTAGAGGTCCTAGATAAAGCTACCCAGGTTACAAGCGAGATCCTGGTAAGTAGGTTAAGTTCACATATTTCCACAGGATTAATCAGCATGACAGGCTCGGGTTTCAGCACAGCAGTATATCCGGATCAAGCCGCTTCTGGTAGCGTAGAAAAGGTGATCAGTGACGTACCTTTGGAGACTGGAATATCTGATGTGGAAAACAGATCAGAGCTCCTCAGAGAGAGCTCCTCAGAATTTTCCTCAAGTCCTTCTGGACCCTCAGAAAGTGTTATAGATGAAGAGAATAATCCTCTGCCCTCAAGCCAGAACAGTCTGTACGTTCCACTGCACCTTTTCACTGTGATCCATGATCAGTTGAGGTCTTTCTTCAAGTCCTTCTCTAAAAGTGCTGCTGATGATGAGAAAGGTATAGACATGTCAGTACACTCAGAGAGCGTTGAGGATCGTGTCGTTCCCATCCACATCAGTAGGGATGGCTCGGTTCATGAGCTGGAAGTTGGCCGGAGTATATCAGACTCTGTTCTGGAGAGAAGGAACAGCGTGTTACTCTCCATGCAGTTTCCTTCTGAGCTCATTTACACATTTGTACAGGAGGCTAGTAAGGCTTTATTGCAGAACATTCTAAACGCCAGGTCCAGTGAGGAAAGCGAAGGGTGCTCTACTCACACAGCTGAGGATCAGCAGAAGAAAAAGAGGCCTAGAGTTCGCTTCATTGTGAAAACTCAAAGGTGCATCGTCGTTAAGGTATGCAGGACTTCTTCCCCTGAATGTTTTCTCCTGGCTCTGAGATTTTATTTGTAATTAGTGATAATTGCACGGTTTATTAAACATCAGTCACTCCATTTACAGCATTAATTACGTTCTTTATGGTTATTAGTTATCTTACATGTCCAGTTCTGCTTCCTGATTTGTCTATTTTACCTTCATTTTTAGCGTCCCAGGAAGCAGAAAAGGCAGCGCAGGGTTCCTCTGCCACAGGCTGACCAGCCAAGCATCTCCACCTCCGCAAATCTCCATGAGAGTAAGTCTATAAAACAAAAGGAATCTGCAATAATTTACCATGTTTACACTACTTATCTTTTTAGTGTATTACACTACTTTTATCCTTTATCATTACTCTGTATCTTGTACTTTAAGTAGGAACAAATGATGCTAACGGTGATATTAGATATTATGATATTATTTGATGATTTTTAAAGAGCGTGATGATCATGTGTAGGAGTTTTAGGTTTTATCTGGTCCTGCAGGACCTACAGCAGGTTTTGTTGTTTTGCTGTAACTCTGCTTCTTCTCATTTTCAGCTTCAGAGATTGAATCAAAGACCTTACGGTCGGTCTTCAAGAGCGCTCGCAGGACGCTGGGCAGGTTCTTCTCCAACATCTCCAAGACCTTCACCAGCTGCATCAACCCTAAAACCACCCCATAATCTGGTGTTACAACAGAAAAAGAAAGAAACAAAAATACCTCCATCCACACCCAACAATACACTAAAAACAAACAAAGAAACAAATAAATGAATAAAACAGAACCGTGTATTTATTGTGTATTTATTGTGAATATTTATAAAGTGTGTATATAGAGTCACCTTTATTATGAAACTTTATTCTACTTTATTATGAAAATGTGTTCTCCTGCTCATTTATACAGTAATCTAATCAGCCAATCACATAGCAGCAGCACAATGCAATGCCCTCATTGTAATAAAGCACATTAAATAACAGCTTTTCTCGTGCTTTTACATGAGTGAGGAAAAAAATTCAGATCTTTTGTTCTGCACTAGAGCAGGTATTATCTTTCACATCTTTCAAATCTTTCACAGCTTTGTAATATTTTTTTCATCTTTTAAGGTAGTCATGTATTTGATCAGGTTTCGTTGATATCTAACTAATGGGTGTCTTTTGCTAAGCAACCAGCCATAACATTCAGCCCCACACATTTTACACTGTACGGTGTTTAACACTGCAAAAGCTTCAACAGAGGATTTCATAACCTCTACATTACACATGTGAAACGTTACTCCTCTACCCGAAACCCAAGAAACCAGGGTTAATTTCTCCAGTTTTACTTCAATTTAATTTATTTGTAAAGCACTTTAAACAATGGACAATGTCTCAAAGCTGCTTTCCAGAAGTTCAGAAACAGAATTAAAATGTTAAAGTTTAAAATGAAGTCATTCTTCATCTCTAACATTTATCCCTAATGAGCAAGCCTGAGGTGACAGTGGCAAGGAAAAACTCCCTGAAACAATGTGAGGAAGAAATGTGAAGAAACTCATCCTCATTTGAGTGACACCAGAAAGTGGGCTTATAAATCATTATACATTAAACACCAGGAGTGGGCTTATAAATAATTATAAACACCAGAGAGTGGGAATATAAATAATGAAAAACACCAGGAGTGGGATTATAAATCATTATAAACACCTTAGAGTGGGATTATAAATCATTATCAACACCAGAGAATGGGATTATAAATCATTATAAACACCAGAGAGTGGGATTATAAATCATTATCAACACCAGAGAATGGGATTATAAATAATGAAAAACACCTTAGAGTGGGATTATAAATCATTATAAACACCTTAGAGTGGGATTATAAATCATTATAAACACCTTAGAGTGGGATTATAAATCATTATCAACACCAGAGAATGGGATTATAAATCATTATAAACACCAGAGAGTGGGAATATAAATAATGAAAAACACCAGGAGTGGGATTATAAATCATTATAAACACCTTAGAGTGGGATTATAAATCATTATCAACACCAGAGAATGGGATTATAAATCATTATCAACACCAGAGAGTGGGATTATAAATCATTATAAACACCTTAGAGTGGGATTATAAATCATTATCAACACCAGAGAATGGGATTATAAATCATTATAAACACCAGAGAGTGGGATTATAAATCATTATAAACACCTTAGAGTGGGATTATAAATCATTATCAACACCAGAGAATGGGATTATAAATCATTATAAACACCAGAGAGTGGGATTATAAATCATTATAAACACCTTAGAGTGGGATTATAAATCATTATCAACACCAGAGAATGGGATTATAAATCATTATAAACACCAGAGAGTGGGACTATAAATCATTATCAACACCAGAGAATGGGATTATAAATCATTATAAACACCAGAGAGTGGGATTATAAATCATTATAAACACCTTAGAGTGGGATTATAAATCATTATAAACACCTTAGAGTGGGATTATAAATCATTATCAACACCAGAGAATGGGATTATAAATCATTATCAACACCAGAGAGTGGGATTATAAATCATTATAAACACTTTAGAGTGGGATTATAAATCATTATCAACACCAGAGAGTGGGATTATAAATCATTATAAACACCTTAGAGTGGGATTATAAATCATTATCAACACCAGAGAATGGGATTATAAATCATTATCAACACCAGAGAGTGGGATTATAAATCATTATCAACACCAGAGAGTGGGATTATAAATCATTATCAACACCAGAGAGTGGGATTATAAATCATTATCAACACCAGAGAATGGGATTATAAATCTTTATCAACACCAGAGAATGGGATTATAAATCATTATCAACACCAGAGAGTGGGATTATAAATCATTATCAACACCAGAGAGTGGGATTATAAATCATTATCAACACCAGAGAGTGGGATTATAAATCATTATCAACACCAGAGAGTGGGATTATAAATCATTATCAACACCAGAGAGTGGGATTATAAATCATTATCAACACCAGAGAGTGGGATTATAAATCATTATCAACACCAGAGAGTGGGATTATAAATCATTATCAACACCAGAGAATGGGATTATAAATCATTATCAACACCAGAGAATGGGATTATAAATCATTATCAACACCAGAGAGTGGGATTATAAATCATTATCAACACCAGAGAGTGGGATTATAAATCATTATCAACACCAGAGAGTGGGATTATAAATCATTATCAACACCAGAGAGTGGGATTATAAATCATTATCAACACCAGAGAGTGGGATTATAAATCATTATCAACACCAGAGAGTGGGATTATAAATCATTATCAACACCAGAGAGTGGGATTATAAATCATTATCAACACCAGAGAGTGGGATTATAAATCATTATCAACACCAGAGAGTGGGATTATAAATCATTATCAACACCTTACAGTGGGATTATAAATCATTATAAACACCTTAGAGTGGGATTATAAATCATTATCAACACCAGAGAATGGGATTATAAATCATTATCAACACCAGAGAGTGGGATTATAAATCATTATAAACACCTTAGAGTGGGATTATAAACAATGTCTCCTCTACAGCTTTGTATAGTCAAGTGGAGTTGTGTAACCAGGAGTAACTTATAGGTCAGCATAATTTCTAAATTCGTTATCGATATAACACTAATTCCTTCCTGCCGAAGCCTTCAAATGTTCAATGATGGAGACTCAAGAGCAAAACTGACCGCTGCAACAACAGCTCAAAGATGGTGCCATTGTCTACAAGTGGTTCTAATTTATGAAAAGTAATTTATTTCAAACTCTGATCACAATGTACACAAAGATTTGATTGTAGTATTATCAAATCTAAGTATATTTTACTAATCTGTACAATATTTGTACAATATAATTGCATTTGATAGTAATGCAATTTGTAAAGAAGTTAATTGGCTTAAAAATAGTAAATTTTTGTTATGACCACGCCTCTTTGGAAGAGAGAGGGTATGACTGTTGTACTGAATCTGGTGAGAAGCAGCGACCTGTGTGCATTTAACTTTAGCTTCCCGTTAGCTAACTTAACTACCTTATCACTCCATGGCTGTGTTTGAGAAGTGCAACATCTTTTAACCAATTTCACAGACATTTTTATGTTAGTCAGCTGTTACTACCAAGTCTAGGTTAGGCCACACAGCTCAGGATTCAGTGAAGTGATACTTTTACTGGAGGGGTAGGGAAGACAGACACACAGAGGATTGCCACAAGAAGTGCTGGTATATTGTGAATAAGTACTATATATATACACACATATATACACAGCTGTACAATGGCTTCATCATCATGGTGGACCGAGGCCAAAATAATAAACAAAAGAATCTGATAGTTTACAACTTCCTTACCTGAAATTAAAGCAAAAGAAAAATACAGTGGCTTACCTAACTCCCTACACACAAACAGAGGTAAATAACCTACTCCGAAATAAAATGCCAGCCACACCCCTACAGCCAATGAACAAGTGAACAGAATATACAGTGAACAATATATACAGAGAGTGAACACACACAGCTAAATGGGAAAGTCCAAATGGGAAAAGCCAAGCTCAGAGTCAGGGGAAAACAGACACAAGTCAAAACCAGAACAGAACTCAACACAATAATCACTATTACAACAAATCTACTAGAACCCCACACCACTTCCAACACTGCGCTTCTTCTTCTTCTTTTTCCTTAAAAAATGTTTTTATTTTATTTATTTACTTTTATTTGCATATGAACATATATAAAAAGAAATGCGGCCCTTCTTCTTCCTTAAATAGGAGCACTGGGTGGTGATGCCATCGAGGTGGAAACAGGGCAGGCTAGAAAATCTGCATAGGAATCAGACCTGCACACAAAGATTGCACAAAGAGACAACAGAAAACAGAAAACAGACACACACCTGTAAGATAATTTAGCTACTTTTATTTCCCCATGGGCTGTTTGTGTGCAGTGAAACATGTTCAGTGTTTGACGGACATTTTCATCCGTTAGTCACATGTCAGCTAACTTAGCCACCTTATCACTCCATGGGGGATTTGTGAGCAGTGAAAAACGTTGTTTTAAACAGGACGTTTTCCAAAAATAAAAAAAGTGAATTACATTACTTTAAAGCTATACATTTCAGCTATACATTCGGGTTTGACGCCATACAAAAGGGGAACCAACAAAATATTAGGCAAGTGGTCATTATGTTATGATCGGTGTGTATATATACTATATGTTCGTGTGTGTGTTAACTGCAATACTGCAATGAACACGCAAAAACAGTGTGTGGGCTGCAATTAGGGAAGAGAAATCAAAGAAAATCATAGTGTGTTGGTTAAACTTTATATTTTTGATTATTGTCTCTAAGTCTCACCGCATCATTCATGTGGCCACCAGATGGAAGCAAAAACCTGGCAGGACAGAGTGACCTGTTCGGCACCTGGTACTAGCACAATTTTTCATTCATCAAGCTGTTTTTTATTTTATTTATTTATTTATTTTAAAATCATTTTTACTGGGCCTTTTATAAGGCTAATAATATAATAGTTAACCATTTTTGTGAAATTATTTGTTTCAAAAAATGTTTTTTGATAGACTTTGTACTACCCCTTTGGTTTCATTCATTCATTACAAAATAAAATACTTTAGACTTTGTCTTAATTGTTGTCATGGTTGGAGCAGAAATGGATGCAGATATTTATTTATAAGGTCCAAAAAAAAAAAAAAACCCCAACCAAACAGTGAACTAATGGAAATAGCAAAAGCCTATAGACTATAAACTAGGCTATGGACAGCAAAATCAAACAAACGCCATGATATTCAGGGGTCATGTAGTCCACTGCCAATTCCATGTAACCCTGACCATTGTTTTATGCTTTGTAGTGAGGCTTTACTATAACCAAAAGATGTTTATACTGTATCTCACATTTGTATTTGTTTTTGGTGAAATTTTTTTGCTAATCGCCAAAACAAAAT
This sequence comes from Hemibagrus wyckioides, assembly GCF_019097595.1. Lineage (NCBI taxonomy): Eukaryota > Metazoa > Chordata > Actinopteri > Siluriformes > Bagridae > Hemibagrus > Hemibagrus wyckioides. The sequence goes on along the minus strand of NC_080722.1, from coordinate 18,806,993 downwards.
CTTTCATAAGAATGTGCTCATCCCTTCAGTACATCTCCAGAGACCTGTAAAAGGGCACACTGAAGCTATTATTAGCTGAAAATGGCCCAAACACCTAACCAAAGCAGGTTTTTTTCCCTTTCATTTGTTACCATTATTTTTGCATTAAATCACATAATGGATATCTCTAATTTTCCTCTGAATTGCTCCAAAGGTTTCCACCATTTACATGATTGCATTTAATCATTCCCATCTCCTTTGATCCTGCAGACGGTTCGAGTGCCTGCATGACTGCTCTCGTGTTAGTCATTTTTAAAAAGTATGTCATAAACATATAATGATAAACTCGGTAGTTTAACAGGAGCAGTCGTTTCACATTGTGTTTGAGTTCCTTTAGGGGTAATTCTTTCCTTCACTCCGGTGAATCATGTTATTTTATCTGAATCAACATGAATCATGTTCAACAGAACAATGAACTTGTGTTCAGCTCCCAAACCCGTGAACTGTGAAATACTGTGTTTGCTGTTATATTAATAGGAGCATACTCATCTCTTTTTCTATTAGAGCAGACTGTGTCAGATTTTGGTGTTGTTCATATACCCAAATGAGCATTCACGTCTGATTATATGAAGTTATTTATATCCCAAATCACTCACACACTGATATGGACTGTACCTTTATTGTTTGTTAGCCGTAGGTTGTCCTCCCATTATTCTCCTAAACATGCTTGACAAGCTCTGACAGATTGTTCCTGCATGCATTACTAATACCATTAGGAGTTATTATGTGATTAAATGACAAGTCGAAACTAATGCTCTTAGAAACATTGTTCTGATTTAATCTATTTTTCATCTTTAGTTTTAAAATGTTATCTCTATCTGTTTAATCTTTTTTCATCAGATCTCATTTTTGATGAAGATGCTGTATACATTTTACTGTATTAACTTCATGGCCAGTGCACAGCTAGGATTTCGGAGAGATTTAGGAGGAGTTTCTACACTCAGGCAAGCAGAACAAAGCCATTTTAGAGAGATTCTGCCTTTTCTTACCTTACACACAGATTCACACGGTTTGCAGTAAAAGAAAAATGTATTTAAAGAAAGAATACCATCATCATACAGTGTATGTTCAGCGAATAGACCAAAGTGTACACTAATAGTATACTACATTTTATTCTATGTTTGTTGTATTCTATTTTTATTATGCATGTATATTTTCTGTCTGTTGTTGGACTGTAGGATGAGGAACTAAGGGGAAAAAACTTGAATGAACCTTGAACCTTAATAGTGTGTTCCCAATATCCCTCCTGGATAAGATCTAACCAAGAAAAAGATCATGACTCTACCAAGATAATTAGTAATGAATGAATGAAGTTACAGATGAAGATATAAGAATTCATATATGAAGGACTACATTTTCACATCATTCTGTTTACATCGCATACATTCCATTAAATTCTATTTATCCTGCTTACATCCTCAATACATAACTATATTTTGACATATGTTGTACTGTATTTGTGGTATTCTTATTAATTTTATTAATTGACTTTGCCAAACACCATAAATGTAAATACATTATTATACGGTATGTCTATGCCTATCACAATTTATTATACTGTATACTTTTTCTATATTTTATTGTATACTATTTTTTCTATTGTTTGTTGTGGGGCAAAAAAAAAGAAGAAAAACATTTGATGTAATATATATGTGACAAATAAAGATCCTTGAAGCAGTATTTTAGAGTCAGCAGACTCTGTTTACTATAAACAATTATAAAGATAATTACAATGTAAACAAAAATATACAGTAGAAACTATATATACTGGACACTCCATGTGAAGAAGGGTATTTTTTATTCTAAGAATGAAATGCTTAGAAATAATAAATAACATAAGAACGATTTATATAAGATAATAATGTCTAAGATTATACAAAACTTCCATTCACTCTAGAGTGTCCAAAATCCAGACTAAAACAAAAGAATCAGTCCCTCCAGGACTTTGCAATCATAGAAACGCTTTCAGTGCTTTATATAAATATAAAAATACTGTATGTTTTATACTCCTGTGTCTAAATACTTAATACTTAAAAATAAAAGTACACGTTTGGTCTTGACAGTGGATCCCTGGCTATAAAGACAGTCATTCCATTACAATATGGAGGACGGATTTTTAAAAGCATATTTGTAATATACATAAAATTTAAGTTCACTTGAGTATGACAAACTTATGCCCAGCGTAATACAGGGTTACGTTCCTGTGCACACTGAAGGACAAGCACAGAAAATGGACACGACCGCAGAGAGACACAGTTCTGATGTGTCACCACTGTGCAGATGTGTACTTAGTCACGCATACAGTTCACCCAACAGACTGAAAATCCATTATTTATCTACGTGATGATTCCTTTCCTAGTCATCACCTTGAAGCGGTCAGAGGCTTCTGTGCATTGTTCACTTCCTTTCTTTCAGTCTTTAAAACATACTGCTTTTAATTCAACAGTCAGTTTAAAGAACTGATGACCAAAAGACAGTATAAAAGCATTCAGGAATAATGCACAGTCTATAATTCACATTAGGATGTACAACATGGGTCATTTGTTTCCCATGACATTAAATTATGTCTACATTCGGAATGCTTTTTAAACCAGACAGTAGTAATTCTCTCGGTATTGCAGATGTCATTATAGATTTATTTTTTCTAGGATACAGAGCCTAGGGTTGGAGCCACAGGAGGACGGGGCGGTCTGCTCACCTGTAACACAGAATATAGAACGTTCATTAGAAACTGAACAATATAATAAATAAAAACCATCAATTCATTCATATTGTGGGCTATTGTGGCAACTGTAACTGTGAATTCCTTACTTATTTCAGCGAGTTCAAACAGTAATGATTTACAAAATTTTGCATTATATTATGTTTCTGTAAGTTGATGCTCAGAGCTGAATGCCCTCATGCGTATTGCAAGAGGATATTTTCCTTATGCAAAGTGCAAATTCGTATTTAAGATTCAACTACAATGCATTTTGGGGTTTTTTTAGGTAATTCCCATCCAAGCCAGGTCTCGGCTCTCAGCCCATATCATACAACTACATCACCAACTAGAAAAGTTAAGGCTATAATACATGCTTTAGCTGAGACATGTGTAGTAACTTTTCAAAGCAGTGTAACATACTTGAAAATTCTATCTACCATCTTCCTGATAAAGGAGTTCAGAGGTGAACTAGTGTTGTTGTGATTGATGGGGAGAGAGTTATGTCTCCCACTCACAGAACAAGGCTAAGGGTTTTGTTCTCTTTGGCTTAGTGGTTAGTGCATTTAGCCTGCAGCTTCAGGGTTGAGGGTTTGATTCCTGCCTCAGCCCTGTGTGTATGTGGAATTGCTTGGAATTCAAATTTGCAGTCTTTGGACAACATATTAATCCCTTTCTTCTTACAGCACTTAAGACATTGAGACGTTTTTATTTTTAATTTTTCAAAAAATATACCTGTATTGTTAAAGTATTGCCACCCTGGGCAATCCTTGAGTGCTTGAGAAGCCATTAAGGGATGGTTTACCCATGTGTATGTTCACTATAGTGCACCATATGACAGCTCACCTGTTTCACATCAGCAGGACGTTGAGGCTTTAAAAGGGGCACAGGCTTCATCTGTGTGGGTAAACTGGGTGAAGCTGTCTGAGGTGGCCCTGGGTCCGAATTTTTATGAGGAGGCTGTTAATAAAAATGAATTGTTCTTAAGTTTGGCATCAGGTATTGAACACTATATACACTGTAATTGCATGGTGCAGCTGAAGCAAACTGACTGGTCAAGAACTCACTTGTGGTGCTGTCCGCACCGGCATGACTGTGTGTAAGACACCAGACTTGGTCATGGTCGTACTTATAAAAGTAGGCTCGCTGATTTCAAGACGATCCTTTAAAAGCACTGGTTTTGCTCCACGATTCTCAAAAAGAGGATTTGAGTGTTCTGGGTCAGCTTTTCTAGAAAGAAAAAGCAAACAATTATACAGATGTGTCATGTGTTAACTAACTAACTGCAATCACAAGCACTTCACTGTGCACTGATAAGAAAAAAACTCACCTTTTACGCCTGGAGACAGTGCCCTTTTTCTTTTTACAATAAATCCAGCTTCCAAATCCAGCTGCCAGCAGTAGTAAGACTCCAGCTACAACTGAGATGCTGATGATTGTCGTATTGTTTACTGTCATCCAAATATAAGCAGTATTCAGTAAGACAATTTGATGCGCAAATTGGATAAGAGAAAATTAATCCTAAGTTGGTTTACCTGAAGGCAGGTCTGCATATTTGACATTGCAGTGTGGTGGAGCCCATCCAGGCTCACAGTGACACTGTTGTCGATGATCACAAACCTATCAGTGTGTACAGAGTTTTATTTATTTAACCCAACAATCACATTCTGCTTTTAATCACACGTCTGCAAACACAATAAGACTTTCTACAGTACACCAGTGTTCAAAATCGACTTATGGGACATTTTCAACTAAATTATGACCACAAGTCTGATATAAAATTAGTTAGGACACTGTTGCCTTTATCTCTTTATGGATAACCTTAAACAAAATTTTAGTGGTGGAAGATAATGCCTTCAAATTTTTTTCCCATAACTTTTATGTAAATAGCCCTTACAAGGCTAGATAAAAACAGAAATACTCATGAAAAACTACAAATCCTGGAATCCAAATGTGTACTGTCATTTGAGCTTCATATTAACCACCACTGTGGAGTGTGTCATGACAAAGACGTTCAATGCCGAACATGGAGACAACAAAACAGGGGCAAATTCCATTTTTTGGCCTAAGAGTTAAAACTCTCACCCCATGTCCGCTACATTTCTGTGAGCAGTCTTCACTCACACCATACACTTTCACATCCTGGCACATGTTGTCAAAGCAGACCTGAAGAAAAGCAGGACAAAACTATTACAAACGTGATACCAGAAACAGAAAATGTAGCAGAGACACAACATTACGGAACATTTACTTTGTTCTGGCCACATTTTGTTCCTGTAGGCACCATGCTTAGGTTCTCTTCCTCAGATCTTTCCCCGGCTAAGTTGCATATGGCTCCAGTCTTCGTCATCAATCGAGCTTTGAGTCCAGTAATGGGAGAGTTATTACCCCCAGTGCAAAATATATTTCCACAGTACATATCTCTGTAAGGAAGAAAAGTTTACACGCTTCACGATGGAAAGCAGTGAAAGAACGCAGAGATTTCTAACATGTGTGGCAACCTGGGAAAACCTTTCACACAGTGAAATGTTGACATTTTTACTATATACAGTTTTAAAAACTACAGGTTTGTCTCAAATAAAATATTGACTGCATCTCAACTACATTTTTACAAAATTTTAAATCTAAAGCTAATAGATCTTTATTTAGATCTAAAGCTGATAGAGGTAGTCTCAACCTACTGTTCTGCACAGCGTTTGTATCCATCTTTGCTCTTTCCGCAGTTGGAATCATATTCCCCAAATGTATTCCTAAAAAAGCACACACCTTCAGCCACTTTGGCATCTACAAAAAGAAAAGATTATAAAGATTAAATCAGGAAAGTTACAAATGTGTACTTCACAAAATAGTCTTGAAACTGGGAAGCTACATGTGCAGGCAATATGCATGTATAGCTTTCAAGCTTTTATTCAGATGAACAAGATTCACAATGCTGCTCATTTGCATATCTAATCTGCAAACTTTGTGTAAAATGTCAGAATTATGGTATTTTGCACAGTCCAAACTTTATATACTGCCATATTGTAATGCAAGCATATAAACATGTTCCACATCCTCTGACTTTTTCAGGAAGGGGTCAATTTGTGAGAAATGCTTCTGACCATTCTCTATTTTATTTATTTATTCATCACTGATTCATCTTCAGTATCTGCTTTATACTGCTCAGGGTGGTGCAGGAACACACTGGGTGTGAGGTAAGAGTACATCCTGGATGGGATGGCAGTTCATTGCAGGGCATATAGAACATGTGTATTCACAGTCAGGGGTAATTAAGAGTCATATTTTCCATACAGGGCAAAAAGATTGGACTAGGGTTCAAACTATGGTTTTATATGGTTTATTTCAATAAAGAATTCTTTAATAAAGAATTAATTTCAAGTAGCATTTGCGTCCAAGGGCAACCAGTAAACAAGTATAAGAAGTTATATGGATAAGTACCTTTTCCCCACAGCCTCTGGCAGTGCTGGAGAAGAGTTGGACACTGCCCGTTGTAACAGTAACTGTCTCCATAACTGCAAGGTATCCCATTCATTTTAAAGCTGTCATCTGGACACTTTTCTGACCTTCCTGTGCAGTACTCATCCAGATCACACTCATTCACAGATGCTCTACACACACTGCCAGCTGCTTTTATCTAGAGAGGAAACAAATCATCAGAGGACATGTTATAAGGAAACAGAACCAATAGCTAAACATTTATACATCTGTGCTTTCTGTCACACTGTGTGATGTCATTTTTGTAGTAAAGAAGACATCATTTGGATGATTACTACTTATTGCTTGTGTAATTTCTGCATTTTTGACAATCCTGTTAGTCTTTTAATAGTCGTCCCACCCCGTGTTTCCTGTTTTTTGTCACTGACAAACGACAAACATTGCTTCACTGATATGTCATAAAATACAATTTCCTTTTTTTCAAATCTACAAACACAGTAGGTGTTTAAGATAAGGAAGTAGAAGGGGTTGACAGAATAGCTATCGATTAACTCAATACAATACCTCCTAATGTCCAGAAAAACACACAGCTGCACAGTTTTTTTTTTTTTTCGGTTTCCTTCAACCTACCAAAAACATGCCAGTAGGTTGAATGACAAAGATAAATTGCACTTATATGTGTGTGTGTGTGTGTTTGATAATCTGGCTTCCCATCCAGGATATATTCACACCTCATGCCCAGGTTTCCCTCTGGTATAGACTCTGGATGCACTTCAGCATGTGAGTGAATTTTGGCTCATTTTCATGTGAGATGCAGATCACACTGTAGAGTACCTGACAGTTTTCACAGCACTCTCCCTGTGCACACCGAGATCCTTCTGTAAATTTGCAGGTTTTGGCATTGCAGCATGCGTTGTTACACTCCTACAAGAGGAACAAGATATTACACAATGTGAGTCATCAAGAATTGTTTTTATCGCAAGAATGCATTATATATACAAAACTAGCACAAGAATGTAAACAGAATTCAGCCATATTGGACCATATCAGCTGACTCATATGCTGCGGGTTTTATATACACTGGAATGAAAATAAAAAGAGTCAGCTCACTTCTACTGTCCCGCAGTCACATTCCTCCCCAGGGTCGAGGAAAGCGTTGCCACAGACAGGTCCACCATAAATTTTGTCTGAGCTGGGGCGGTCCAGCAGGCAGCTGGGGTTGACATTCTCCAGAAATTTACTCAGCTGATCCAGACTGCAATCACTGAACAGCTCTGGGAAGACTGAGGCATCTGAGCTGTGATAAACAAAACAGAGACAAGTTTGCATGCAAGAATGTACACACACACACAAGATAACACTTAGAGAGCAGAACTGTTCTTCATCATTTAAGCAGCTCATTATGGATTGGCATGAATGAAAGATCACCACTTACTTCACAACTTCTGTCATGATGCAGTCAGAAAGGCCACAAGTGCAGCCCCTCTCATCATGCGACATACCCATGTTGTGGCCCATCTCGTGTGCGATGGTCGCAGCCAAGCCCAGCAGACTCATGCTATGATCCTGAGGAACAACAGAGTACAGAATTCATCCTTTTCTATTATCTATTTTCTATTATCTATTTCTATTCATCCTTATTCTATTATATATATATATATATATATATATATATATATATATATATATATATATATATATATATATATATATATATATATATATATAATAAAATTAATTTAATAGTGGAGACCTAACTGGCCTGGGAGTACCTGATTTACTCCTCCAGAGGCTTTAGTGCACATTGCAAATTTGTTTGCCAGCCCCACTGTCTTGTCAAAAAAATCAATACCGCTGCATAAAACAAATGTAGACAAGCAATGAATAAACAGGACTTATGTATTACAATCATTACTATGGACCAGACTCCTTGGTGTCATACTTACGTTACAAGTTGTGCATTGTCGTGCTTGACCATATTGGGAAGTCGCTTCTGACGCCACTGAATAAATCTTGTGAGCGTGATGCTATCATTCGCACTGACCAGGATCTGATCTTCTACATTCCACACCTCCAAACCTACCAGCAGCACACGGATATTGTGTCGATGATAGAACTGAGAAAGGGATATTCTTAGTTATGAGATATGAAATATGCATCAAAAAACATGCTGGATTTAAGCAAATGGTTTTTACATGCAAATAAATGACTGAACTGATGATGTGGTTTAAACAAATACATTTACAGATAAGACAAATACATTTACAGAATAAGAAAAGGATCTGTGCGTTTTTGTGGGCTTTTATTTAAACAGGTTGAGACATTAAACCTGAGGGCAGTGGTAGCTCAGTGGACAACTGATTGGATGTCATGAGTTTAAATGGCAGCGCTGCCAACCTGCCACTGCTGAGCCTTTGAGCAAAACGCTAAACAGCTGCAATAAATGAGATAAATTTAAATCATCTGCAAATACTATAAACGCAAATGTGGTGTCGGGAATGGGGGCCCGGAACCGGGTCACAAAAAAGTGTGTGAATAGGAGTCTTTTGTTTTCATTTGAAGCTTGCAGGAGAAATGTTAGTAAGGAAGGGAAATGTATATGAAGATTTTCTTCAAGACTGATAATGTGTTCTAAATGGATACAAATACAGATGAGGATATGAGTAGTGTTATTTCACTCCTTTCTTTCTTTCTTTCTTTCTTTCTTTCTTTCTTTCTTTCTTTCTTTCTTTCTTTCTTTCTTTTGTCTTCTTCTTCTTCTAATGTATGGGAAGCTCCATATTGTGTGTTTTCTGGTCTTTTATTCAGTGCTTTGCTCCTGTGGTTCCATCTACAAACTGTCTTGCTGGGCTCAAAAAGATAAAACCATATCTCTCTCCTATTTCTGTTCAAACCAATCCTAAAAGAAATATGGTTTTATTTTTAGAGCTACTGCTCCATACAGCTCAGGCCAGTTTGGGGAAGTTATGTTCTGCAATTTACTTTGGTTACAAAGTTACTTCTTTTCTCTGCATGCCTGTGGTTTATTTCAGTGTTTTTTACCGATTCTGTGGGCATCGTGGTCAGGTCCTCTGGCCTAAACAATACCCACTTTTGTTGTATAACCGCATACAGATACAGGTACTGATAGTGACAGATAGCAGCATTGCGTTCCACCATTACATCAGACATAAACAGTAAAAGAATAATACCTTATCAACATGATTAATGGCTTCCAACATCCTTGCTCGTACATTTGACTTGAATCTTTTGTACTGCAAGAGGCAGATATAAATCATCAAATGTGACTGACTAATTCCAAAGAAAAGAGCCTTTTTATGTGTCTCAATAAAGCTCTTACTTCAGTATTGTCAGCTACAAGGAACAGCTCCACATATCTCTGAGTCTTAAATACCGTCTTCATCTTCTAAAATGATGAGTAGAAGCTTTAGACATTGTGGTATTACTGTCGGATTTTTGTGCATAATATAATCCATGTGATGTTAGGAGTAAATTTATAAACACATACCCAATTGCTGCGTTTGAATATGGCTCCTGTTCGGTGTTCTATGATACCAGAGTCTCCATAAGCACTCCTCTTCCTCCTCAGGTATTCCTGCTTATAGAAGGCGTGGTCTCCTTCGGTGCTATTACTTAAGGGCTCGATCAGATACATCTGCTCCTTAGCCCTCACAAAACCTCTACAGAGGAAAAATTAGACAGATAAAAAATAGTCAAATGTCATATTTATGTCTTTATGTCTAACATATCCCCTTTCTCATGTATTGGCTATAAAGCTACCATACCTTATGCCAGAGCAGACTCCAACACTCACTGATGAATCCTCCATTCCATCAATATGGCCGTGATAATAACAGTGATCCTGCAAAATAATCCACAAAAAATATTCCACATTCAGATGATTGCACAGGAATGTATAGAATTGTAGCATTAATATGCCTTAGATCAGATTTAGGTTCAATAGAAAGAATTAAACCAACCTCAAGCTTTGGAGATGTGATCACAGTCGATCCATCTGGTTCATAGTGTATTTCAGTGTAATTACGTCCAATGAGAAGTCTATGAATAATTTAAAACCATTTCAATACATTTGACATTTTATTTAAATACTATTATGTACTATTTATGTATTTATTGTTTAATCCCATAAATGTCCACATTACTAATCTGAAAGCAATTCATTCAATAAATCATTCAGTGACTGATGAAACTAATATGAAAGGTTATAAGTAGTTACAAGACTACTTCATAAATTTATGTTTGCTTTGTACTAGGAGTTTAAGGTTATATAACTGGAATACCTAGAGCATTAATAATGCATAATGCATCATGTTTGTTTGTTTGTTTGTTTTACCTGTTCTTTTGCAAGTGAACTGTATGATTTTTTCCATTAAAGAACAGCTGAAAAAGAAGTTTCTCTGGATGCTTTTCATGATTGTTTGATTCCAAAGCCTAGGAGATCAAATATTTTTCATTTATATATAAGATTGTAGAAACATGGATAGAGAGCAGATGTGTGGCAGCTCATGTTTCAAATTAAATCTCTGAGTGACACAAAACACAGGTCATGCATAGTACAGTTTGTCCATTTCTATGTAAACCCCAATTCCACTTAAAACCATGACTTCATTACTGACCTGTTTCGTGCTCTTCTTGCTCTCACTGAGTCGCTGAGGTCTCACTACATCATACCGCTCTACATGACTCATTGAAGGGATCTTGGTAAAGCTTCCTGTTAACAAAAGCCCAGATTGTTCACAAAAACACAGATTTTTTAAGTTTAGTAAAACATTTATATAAATATAATATATATATTTATATTCATTCTGTGCTGCTTGCACTCATAGTTTCAAGTCAGGTTTTACTGTCATTCCTTGATATAACTACACCCATTTCCTCAGCGCCCTGGTGTAGAATAATAATGCAGCAGAACAGTACATAATGTGCAAGTACAGTTTGTGTGATGAGTGTGAAAAAAACAGAAATCAGCTTTATTGCCCAAGTACAGTGAGTTTTACATGTACAAGGAATTTGCCTTGGTTACCTTACATTTCTGGCATTTGGCAGACACCCTTATCTAGAGCAACTTACATTTTATCTCGTTTAGTACAACTGAGCATTGAGGGTCTCACTCAAAGGCCCAGCAGGGGCAGCTTGGTGGACCTGGGACTTGAACTCACAAGCTTCTAAGCTGTAGTCCAACGCCTTAATCACTAAGCTATCACACCCCCATTTACGTGACTATGCCTTGGTGCATTGGTGCATAGTAGTGTAATGCAAAAAAACATAAACATAAAGAACCTATGAAAAACTGAAAGAATAAACATAAAAATCTAAAAGATAATCTAAGAAATTGAAACACAATGAAACTTTACCTGTATAACAGTGCAGCATATTAGTGTATAAAAGTCAACCAGTACAAACACTTTATTACAAACGCATTACATGCAGATGAAACATTAACTGTACATTAGTGAGTGAACCAGTGCAAAAATATACAGGGCATGTGCTTGATAACTAGTCTGCAAAACTCAACATTAAGTTAAAAAAAAGGAAAGGAAAAGGAAACATTAAATGGAAGAACCAGTGCAAAATGTAAACTCTATAATCTACAGCATGACTAAAACAAATAAGTGCTTCATTACAACAAACAGTGTCTCAAAGCACTTTGATAGATAGAGAGAGAGAGAGAGAGAGAGAGAGAGAGAGATAAGAAAGTAAATAATAACATGCATGCAAGCAAACAATTATGTATACCCCACACCGCAGCTCTACACCTAAATCTCCCTCAAAATGTTTTCTCATTCTAATGTTACAAGACTCTCAAGTCGAACCTTGGACACTGATAATAGTCAAAACGCATCTTATCCCTGTTCCTCTTTATCCGGATCCCTCTGTACCTCTCCACCAGTACCATAACATTATATTCGAGTTGCTTGCTATCACTCTTAAATCTTTCCTTTCTAAAGTGCTATAAAGACATGATTCCCTTCCCTGACATAGTAAATTATTCACTCACCCCAGTCACACAGGCAGCAAACGATGACGGCGATATAACGCATGGCTCTTCAAGTTCATAAGCGCGCATAGTTTATTCTTTGAGATACGAATAAGGAAGACCGAAAAGCACGCTTCGGCGCAAACCACGCCCCCTGAGCGGTGACGTAAACCTGCCAATGCTCAAGCAGCTGTAGGACCGGGCATTACACATCTTATTACACTCTTATTCCCGGAACCCTTCCCTGAGTCTTTTTTTTTTTTTTTGTGTACAACCTCTTATTAAAAAGACATTTCCTAAACTATAATCGTCATCCAGAAGAAATAACAAAGCTTATCTATGACATAGAGAAAGAGTCTGTTGTTGTGCTTAAATATTTCTGACATGGACACTCGCATACCACGTATTTTGTGTATTATACGAAGGCTGAAGGTTCTGGCTCTAATCCGGCTCGGTCACTATTTAGGCACACTATATAGAGAGAGGAGGGCAGCTATCTGAATTTAGACGCGCTACATGGCGCACCACGTGATATCCTGTAAGCGACATAGCGGTAATGACTCATGGTATTTCATTAAAGGAAACACACTCGCTGCTCCTCCAGATCTGATATCTTACATTTGATAGTGAAATAACTATATAGATGATGCCATGTTCTCACCACACTACCTTCATTTTGGTCAAGAGCACTCACGAAAGACTTTTCCACAATACTGTAGTGTTGCAAACAGCAACAGAGGTGGACTTTTTTTTTTTTTAAATTTCATGTCATCAATCTACACAAAATCTACCATCATTTTAAAATGGCTGGAAATCAATATAGTTTGTTAAATTATATATCAACTGAAGTTACGATAGCGTGTTTACCCCATAACAACTTCTGTGTAATCAGTTTCCATCAGAAGTCACATAAATAGATGAATAATAACCTCTTTATAAATGCATCTTTTCCTTTGAAATTCGATAAAGGAAATGATTAACAAACAGCGTCACCAAGCCCACGAGGTCTCAGAATAAGTCTAAGGCTAACTACTAATCAGGGTTTGTTTATTGTTTTTACAAAATCCTAAACGACGAAGAGCCTATGAAGCGCCATTAAATTCATTACTACAAAGTAAAATAAATAAATAAATAAATAATAATAATAAAACTGCCACAACTGCAAGTGCTTAGGAGGTCATTGACTAAAGTCTGTGACTATGGAAGGAGGGCATTAGTCAGAGAAGCCACCAGTAGGCTAAGGGAAATGCTCGTCATGATGCTACCACCACACACTGGAAATAAAGCCTCTTTTTTGCAAAGACCATTTTGGATTAATCAGACCTCAGACTCTTCTTCCACATGTTTGCAGACTCTCGAACATGGTCATTACAGATGGGATTTCTTATGACTCACTACCGCTCAGTTTTGTTGAGGGTACAAGCTGTGAACGGCTTCTCCCATCAGATGTATCTCTATGGATTCCTCCTGCTCCTTCAGAATTACCCTTGCCATTTGTATCCATTTACATACTGTATATATATATATATTTATATATATATATTTATATATATATATATTTATATATATATATATATATATATATATATACACACACACACGCACACACACACACTATATTGCCAAAAGTTTTGGGACACCTCCAAATCATTAGTTCCATTTGCTGTTCTCAGTTCCAGTTGGGGATAGTCCCTTCCTGTTCCAACATGACTGCGCACCAGTGCACAAAGCAAGGTCCATAAAGACATGGATGATCGATGAGAGAGTTTGGTGTGGAGGAACTTGACTGGCCTGCACAGAGTCCTGACCTCAACCCAAAGGACACCTTTGGGATGAATTAGAGCGGAGACTGTGAGCGAGACCTTCTTGTCCAACATCAGTACCTGACCTCACAAATGTGCTTTTAGAGGAATGGTCAAAAATTCCCATTAACACACTCCTAAACCTTGTGGAAAGCCTTCCAGAAGAGTCTAGGCTGTTATAGCTGCAAAGGGTGGGAAAACTCCTTATTAAACCCTATAGATTAAGAATGGGATGTCAATAAAGTTCTGTGTGTAGTGTGTAGTATAGTGTGTAGTGTGTATCTGTATATATATATATATATATATATACATATAGAGAGAGAGAGAGAGAGAGAGAGAGAACAGAGAGAGATTGAAGCCATTTACTGATATTTTTGACCAAATTTTTCTACATTTTTTAAATTACAACATTAGGCACATTTAATTCTTTGTAACATCTCTTAGCAGTTCTGCAGATACAGTTAACTTTACTCTTTGGTTCTGAATCACAAGAGGATTTGCAATATAACAGAAAGGATTTCCTGGTGAGACAACCCCCCGGTGTACATTAGAGGGCAGACTAAGATTAGATTCCCCAATATTTCTCCTAAAAAATTCTCCTAGCAAAATAGGGTGGATTAGATTAACATTTTGCCCTACATGACTCATGTTTACTAAGAGAATGATAACATGATTCATTTTTGCTCGTATAATTACCAAAATTAAAGATAAAAATAGGCCGACGTGATGAGTAATGGGTACAGGTTGTCTCATATTACAGATCATACTATCAGCAGCAGTTGGCTAGGGATGTGTGTGTGAGACTCAAGTAATACTTAAAAATTGGTTTATTCAGATAATGAAGAATGAAAAGCTGTGGTCAGTGATCAGGTAGAATATTGAATAATAAAGAATACTTTATTTATCTATTTACTGTAGCAACTTATCCTGCATAGGGTTGCGGGCAACCTAGAGTCTGTCCTAGGGGACTCGGGCAGGGGACACTCTGGACAAGATGCCCATCCATGGCAGGGCATAATCATGCACACACACACACACACACACACACACAGAAACAGACTATGCCCCATAGAAATGCCATTCAGTCTGGTACCCAGTAATGAACTAGCATCCCATTCAGGGGTGGAGGTTGGGGGTATTCTCCCAACTGTGTTTATAAGGATGGGCTCTAGGTCCACAGTGACCCTGATAATATGCATGTAACATGGTTGGCACTACTATTATTACTATTACTACTCCGAAAACTACTATTATTATTATTATTATTATTATTATTATTATTATTATTATTATTATTATTATACTTTTTAAACGTTGAATCAGTGTTTAGGGCAGATTAGGGAGTAAAATGTGTTTTAGTGCCATGCCGGAATTCAGATCGGACATTATCACTATCACTCCCACTCACCTGGTTATTTATTGCATCTGTTACATATTAATCCCTCCTTCAGTTCATTATACACATAACCATTCTCATACTAAGCTGCTTTGCAAGGTTTGCGAATTCCTGTGTGCATTTCTATGAGCTGTGACACCGTGTGTAATTCTTGCTTCTGGCCATTTTTGTTGATTGTGGTTCACTACTTTGTGATCAATTGACCCTTGTCTGAATACTGACTACAGTTTGTCTGCTGAATTGAGTTATCCATTAGAGGCTTGGCCTTTCCTCCTCTTGCCTCCACTGTGTGACATAAAGAATGAAGGTGTCTTATTTGCTGTCCACCAAACAGAAAGGTATAATATTTGTCATTTTATTTAACTGTAAAAAAGCTGTTTATATTTTTATTTTATTTCAGAAGCATACACATAAACAAGGGGGTTTGGTTTTCATGCAAATTAAGATTATATCCACCTTTTAAAATTGTCCAGCAGTAAAAGATGCAAGCCATCTCTTGACTTGCTCAAAACCTTTTATTTCTATTATTTCAACTCTGATCAATTACTTTGATTTTAATGTAAATGTTATGTGAATATGGGGTCTAAATTTATTTTCTTGTGTATTTACCCACTGTTGAAAACATAATTGTATTGAAAACAGGGTTCACATAAACAGAACATAAAGGTTAAAGGAAAGGTCTGAAATTTATTTTTCAAGCCCAACCTTTCAAGTAGGTTATCAGTAGCAACCTTACTCCCCGCCAACCCACCCCTTTTGTTGAATCGGCCTCATTTACCTATTAGAAAAGATTCAGAGCTATATGACATTCAGTAAGAGCTTTATCCTGGTCAGGGTCATGGTGGATCCTGAGCCTATCCCAACACTGGATGTAAGGCTAGTAAACACTCCAGGTAGGATTCTCTCTCTCTCTCTCTCTCTCTCTCTCTCTCTCTCTCTCACACACACACACACACACAGATGTTTTTTTTAATGACTTTTATGTCTAAAATCATTTCATCAAATTCAGTTCAATTCAATTTTATTTATATAGCAGTTTTAACAATAGACATTGTCACCAAGGAGCTTTACAGAAATATAAAAACTCCTAAAAAGCTTGAAACACTGAGAACTACAGCTCTATAAGGTAAGTGTGTCAGGCATGTGCTTAGCATGTCTACCTGTCACTGATATGTGCTTTAAGTGATACGAAACTAAAAGAAACACTGCAGTTGTGTAAAATCTGGTCCTGCTTCTCACAGGAACTTTTTACACTGCAATTCTGTGCATCATCTTTTGTTGCTTCTGTAATAAATGTGCTCCTAATCAAGTGACTAGTGTCTCTACAAAACTATATTGTGTGCAGCCTGAATTGCTCTAAACTATTTTTTCGTAATTATTATTAAGAAATGTTTTATAAACATTTTAAAATATTTTTAATATTGTCTTTAATACTGATAATATTAATATTAATTTTTTTTTTTAAATATTGCCTTCAATTATTCAAATAATCTTACTCTTACTATTCTTTTCATTTTGTGTCCACTGACAGGGGTTTAAGGAGAGCTTACGTCATGCTGGAAAGACTTTTTGAGTGTGTCCCTAATACAGAAAAAAATTATTAGAGGAGTTTAAGCTCTTTAGAGATGACATTTTATAGGACAGCCAAGGCTGCAGGATTGTGTGCCAGAATGCTGAAAACCAAATACCCTTCAGCTGCCACACAAATACACACCCTGTACACTATGTGCCTTGAATGTACAGTAAAAATAACGTGCTGTTTGAATATGCATAAGATATTATTGAAGGATAATTACTGAAATATTTTATAACATCCTTACATGTTTGTTTCTCCGCATTATTTAATTCTATTTCTCAGAACAATTGATCTGTAGCGTTTCATATTTTGCTCAAAATTCGATTCAATATTTCTGCCACAGCACTTCTTTGCCAGACCAATAAGAATCACAATTTAGCTTTACAGAAATATACACTACACTTCATACACTTCTGTCTTAAAGCAGAAGGAGCTTTTATCCAAAACTTACCACTGAGCCGAACAAGAGAGTCAAGAGACATGTACAACATGGTAGTTCTATTGAATGTACTGAGTTTATCGGAAATGCTTTTTATATGTTTCCCCATGTAAATTTCCCTAAAGTAGTGTGTCATTTTGCCAACAAGCGTTTTGCCTATGTGGAATCTTTAATATGACTTGGCTTCTTCATGAAAGAAACGCAAAGCTTCATAGGTCATGGGTCATGGGGATGTTTTGCTGCATAATTTCCAAATAAATAATATGAACTTCACAAATGAATAAAACATACTATTTGGCCAAAAGTATATGACCCGCTGACTGTCATACTCGTCCTAGGTCAAAGTCATGGGCATTGATTATTACCTTTTTGCTCTTAAAGCTGCTTCCAGTCTTCAGGTAAGGCTGTCAACTAGATTTTGGACTGTGTCTGTGGTGATTTGAAGAGTATTAGTAAGATCAGGCACTGATGTTAGGAGAGGAGGATTAGAGGATGAGGATGCAGTAGACATTCAAGTTCTTCCACTCTTCCAACATTGGCAAAGCATGTCATGGTGCTCGCTTTGTGCACAGGGTCATTATGCTGGTTTTAACTTTTAAGTCCCAGTGTGGAGTCTTAATGCTACATAATGCAGACAAGACACCCTATAGAACTGTGTACTGAAAGATTTGTGGCTGGATTTTGAGGAAGGAACCCAAAGGGACCAAAATTGTACCCTTGGGCAGATTCTTAAACACCTTTTTAAACCCCCATTGAGTCAAACAATTTACTTTCATAAGACAATTAGCATAGTAGATTATGTAAATTTGTGCAGTGTCACAGTTGCTATCTTTCTAAATAGCTTATTATGAAAATGGTATCTCTGTAGATTACAGGTTTCAGTTATTTTGTCCTCTTGTACATATACAAGCAAAAGCATTAAATAGAAAGCCATCTGCTCTGCTGATGGGACCTCATGAGTCAAGAGAAGGTGAAGTGACACTTGGCTGTAATTGAAATGTAATTGAAATGTAAGATCGTCATGCACTGAGTAAGTGTAATGAGAATATTTTTGTCCCATGCACTAGATCCTCTCTAACCCTAATAAACTGGGGGGACTGTCACAGTTCAGTGGAAGTGTGCTCATCTTCATTTCCTGTAATAGGGTTTATCTCTTTACTGTCATTCATAATTACTGAATTACAAGGAGTTACACCGAAGAGCAAATATCTTAAAGGTCATTTCAATGCTCTTTTAAATCGATTCTGAGTTTTGCTTTGCATAATGGCTTGAATTATGATGCCTGAAATCTCGTGGCATGTTGGCACCAATTCTGTCTCAAAGCGATTGGAAAGATATTATTGTAAAATATTACATGTTACATCTGAGGCATGAGCATATTTATACACAATGTCACTGCTAAACCTTTTACAGCGTGCTAGTCACTGGCTTTTATCCCAAACAATAATTTTTCACATTTTTTTTTTTTTTAGATTTATATCCTTATTTGGGTTTTAATAATATTAAATAGATTTGAACTGCTTTTAAACCACACTCATTTAATAGCCATTGGAAAACGCTGGCACTTAACGGAAAGGAGGAAAAAAGAAGGAAGTCTGGAAGCATTTGTACAATGACACAGTTTTTGGAGTCTAGTATTTTACCGAAAGCAACTGAACAATTTCAATACCATTCCAAACTATAATGGCTTTCAGTTCCCGTTTTCTCCTGCTGTTGTAGGCTTTTACTCTGTCTTCATTTCTTCAGACAGTAAAATGTAGCTCAGCGGAGATCAGTTTATGTGACAGTTTAAATGACTGGATCAGTCAAAGGCAATTTTTCCTTGTAGCTTGAAAAACTCCTTGCATGCAATCATAAAATGTTTGTGGTTATTGCCTTGCTGCAAGGTGAAGCTCAATCCACTGGCGTAGCATCCATGCCTATGGCATTGCACACAGATGAACAGGTATGTTTTTTGTCAATATAGATACGCTATATGGCCAAATGTTTCTAGACACGTGACCATTATACTTCTATGTGCTTGTTGTTGAACATCTCATTCCAGATTTGGTCTGCCTTTTGCTGTAATAACCTTCAGTCTTCTGGGATGGCTTTCCACAGTGGAGATTTGTGATGATTCATTGGTGATGTCTGGGGTGCAATTGGTGTTCCAGTTCATCCTAAAGGTGTTGAGTGCTCTGTTCAGGACAGTCAATTTCTTCCACTCCAACTTTTCTCAAACCATGTACAATTTTGATATCCTAGAATATGTGGTAGCAGTAGGGGAAGGCTCACTTTGGATGTGATTAGCAAGTTGCCACATATGTTTGTCCATATAGTGAATATATGCAAAAAAAGGTGTAAAAAAAAAAAAATATATATATATATATGCGCTATCCACATTATTAGGAACACCAAATAAAGACATTCATCCAGTTATCCAATCTACCAATCATGTGGCAACAGCACAAAACATAAATTTGGCATAAAAGTGCCCACTGTGACTTTGATTGTGGCATGGATATTGGTACCAGATGGGCAGTATTTCAGAAACTGAAATCGCTGATCCTTTTGTGATTTCTCCTGGGATTCTCTCTCTCTCCCTCTCTCTCTCTTTCTCTGTACATACTATACTGATACACCACTAAGACATGCTTTTCAGTTATTCTTATCACCTGAAAAGCAAAAGCATAGTACCACCTGGACAGCATAAAGATACATGTGACTGTGAATGGTGCCACATATCCCTAAGACTGCAGTTGTGACAAAAGTCTCCATCACTGAACAGCTGATAACAAAACAGACTTTCAAATTAAAACTATAATAATTTCCGAAATTACTCTGAATCTCATATTCATAAGTAGTTCATAGGCTCATAAATTCCTGGTAACACAATTGCATGTTTGACTATATATATATATACATAGTAATAGAAATTATTTATAATTGCATCTGGTGTCAATCAGATGAGTCTAGATTCTAGTTTGGTTCTTCTCAAGGTTTCTTACACATATTCCCTTGCCTTCTTCCCCTCTAAATTTCTAAATTTCATTTAATATTTCTACATAATCTGTAAAACTGGTTTGTGACGATGTCTGTTGCTTTGAATTGAATTGAATTGAATTGAATTGGGATTTTCATGCAAAATAGTTTACACAGAATGGTGTAAAAAAAACAAAAACACTGAGTGAGCAACAGTTCTGTGGGAGGAAAGAGATGATAAGAGAGGTCAGAGGAAAATAGCCTGATGGGATCGAGCCACCAAGAAGGATACAGTAACTCAAATAATCCCTCTTTACAACTGTAGAGAGCAGAAAAACATCTTAGCATGCACAAAAGAGGGTGGATGAGCTACAGCAGCAGTGGACCACATCAGGTTGCTCGCCTGCCAGAGAGGAACAGGAACATGAAGCTACTGACTTCCTGTCATTTTCTTCTGAACTTACTCATCAAGTTGTTTCAGCTTGCAGACCTTCCACACACAGGATGTTTGGGTTTTTTTTTGTTTTTTCGCTTCATTCTGTGTAATCTCTGGAGGTTTTGTGTGAAAATCCCAGGAAATCAGTAGTTCCTGAAATATTCAAACCAGAGATCTCATATCAACAACCATGCCACAGTTAAAGTCACAGAGATCAGACTTTTTCTTCATTCTGATGTTTGAATGCCGAAGCTCTTGACCGGTATCTGCATGAATTTATGTGTTGTACTTCTGCCACATGATTGGCTGATTGGATTAGTGAGCCAGAGAGCAGGTTTTCCGGTGTTTGTGTTAAAGTAGATGGTGAGTACAGTTAAAAAATCATTTTAATGTTATTTTTAGGTGATTTATGTTCAATACATTTGCACATTCAGTATGTTCTGTTCAGATAAATCCTAATTGTTGTTTTATTAGTCAGTAAAATTCTTTTGGTTTAAATTCATCTTCCACTGATTTAAGTGTGATGTGGTCCAAAGCATACAACACATTAGCTTTACAAAAACCCTTGCTTTAGTTCATGAGCTGATGCTCAGTATGTTTCCTTCCTGCATTCTGTTTATATCGACCCATGACATTTTCTGACACCATACTTCTGTTTGTGCAACATCCTACAATAATCTTAGTTTGTTCAACAGTTATTCCAGACTTCCAGTAAAGTAAGAAATCTATTTGGTGAAATTGCTAATGCAAACACTGGCATGTATTAGTGCTGTATCCTTGAGACAACAAATGCATGATAGGAAATGTTCACAATGTCAAAACCATCAATATTTTTGTTGCTTAACTAACTGAACACGTATAATAATGTAATAAAAGTAAAAAAAGAGCAAATGTTATCCATTCACTCTTCATTCTAACCTCTCCAGCTCTGTCAGGAAAAGTTACCTTGTACCCATAGATCACTGGTGACACTGACAGATAAGTACTCACACAGAGACAGAGAACAGAGACATGTGACTCTGGTACCCTTTTACCTTCTATTTCTACCTCCTAATTTTCTCATGATCTGTACTTTTCCATCCCATAGAGTAGTCAGGAAAGTTTTCTGAATTGCAGGTTTGACAGAGATGGAAAGGAGAGAAAATTGGTGCTGATGTGCAACAGTGGGAGATTTATTTGTACTGAGCGACTCACATTTCTGCCACTGAGGAATTGGTGGGCAGCAGCATTAAACCACACATCACAACTGACGTGCCCTCAGCAGCAACGTTAATCCCCGTCTTCACCACTATCTTCTCTGCCAGCTGGCTTCAGGTTTTCTGACCATTTTGCTCCAGATATGCCAGCGAATGTAGAGTTTACTATCCCAGCTTCATTTAATGTGATCAAAACCATTTGATAGAGAAATCATTTGAATTTCAACCAAAAACTATTTTTCTGCACACAAAACTAGTGTCTTTTTTAGAATTTACCCTTAAACGGATGTACAGGTGTTACTGGTTTAACTGGTTTGCATGCGTTCCCAGGTTTGTAGCTTCTGCATTAACAGTTAGATGAGTTGGATACTGGCATAAAAGAGCATACACGGCCAAAGGCATAAAATGTATGCATAAAACCATGGAAAGCACTCAACCATGTAACACAATCTTAATTAATAAAAAAATGTTTACTGCTTGGTTGAAAATCCTTTCTGATAAACGACTAGCTGGGTTATAAAAGTCACATACTGGGTAATTTTTCTTTATGATTATCTACCTCTAGCCTCCATTTTTTTTTTGTCTTAGCATCAGTTTTAACATTTCTGTTAACATATACTTAAATGCATTAGTTAAAATGAACAAAGACTGAAATCCAGAAGCCAAAAAGTGAATTTCCTGTTGTTTTGGGTTTTTAATTTCTTTGTTCTGTCACACTCTAAAGTGGTAGTTAATGGCTCACATGAAAGCAGGCACTCAGGGCTTTAAGAATTTGCAGTTTTTACCTAACCTCCTAGGGGGCAGTAAATGGTGATATCAAACCAATTTCTGATCTCTGAAATGCTCCTAGTGCTTGTTCATAAGTATCTAAAATCTTCTAAAAAAAATTCTGTGTACGGTTATTTAAACCGAGGTAAAAAAAATAAAAATAAAAAATGTCTCACTCCAAATGCCAACAGTGTCCTGACTAATTTTCTATCAGACTTGTGGTGATGAAATAATGAATTTGTTTTATACTGATTGAAAATCAGGTTCTGTCATTTTAATTACATGATATATTAATCAATTGATTATAAATAATAAATATCTGACGACAACAACAACAACAACAAACATCAATATCGCAAGTGTTGGGAACTTTCTAAACATTATTTATGGTTTATTAATGCTGTAGTTTATGTTTTTTGTTTTTTTAATATTAAATAACATTAGATCAGGGAGGCT
Source organism: Hemibagrus wyckioides (assembly GCF_019097595.1). NCBI lineage: Eukaryota > Metazoa > Chordata > Actinopteri > Siluriformes > Bagridae > Hemibagrus > Hemibagrus wyckioides. The sequence goes on along the minus strand of NC_080722.1, from coordinate 18,783,793 downwards.
TGGCATATGTAAAGCATTACCGTCTCGCAGATCAGTATGTATATCTGGAACAGCCGGTCAAGAACAATTTACTTGGTAGAGAAGAAAAACTCCATAGCTGCTTTAGTAGATGCAGTCTAAACAGTATGTGATATAAGATACAAGTCAATGGCAATTCAACTTAATACAGTTTTGAAGAAGACAGCGTCCTCGATGATGCACGTTTTACTGCAGAATAGATAGTGGAAGGCATTCAATATGATATCTTTCTTTTTTCTTTTGTATATTGTTAGGACTGTAGGACTGTTCAGAAGCTGGAGCCACAGTGTGGCATACATCTGGTGGTCTTCATGATTATAGCCGCGTGTCCCTAGAAACTGCTTGGCTTATACAAAGTATTTCAATTTAATATGCATGTTTACTTCTACCTTGAGTATGCAGATGTCTGTGTGCGGTTTTGAAGATTGGCTATTCTCTGTGAGTAATTCATAATTGGAAGATCCATAAAGAATTCATTTTGCTGTGTACAATGCAGTCATTTCGTGTTCTGTACAGTAATGAATTTTAATGAACATTCATAGATAATCACCAGTAGCTAAAATGAATTCATGAATGTGCCTTAAACAACCTTTGAGTCACGCTATTCAAGCTGAAAAAAATGTAGAAAGATGAGAAAACAACCGAAGGACTGAAAAGCTGCTTTTCACAGCCACAATATTCAAGCCAGTAGCAATTTACAATCCATTTAGGTACACAGTTACATCTGTTTCACGACAAAACAACAAAAAAAAGCATTGACACTGATACAATTTTTTTCTTTTTTCTATTATGTTATCCTATATGCACCATCCTGTGTGTTTATTGTATTGTTTGTACTCAGCTCACAGTGTCATAAATTTGCACTTTGTGTAATGAAGTCCTGGTTTCTGTGCCACTGTGTTGCATCACGTTCTTCAGGAACATTCTGTCCTGATGTATATACACCTTATAGAGACATGACAATAAAATTCACAAGACTTGATTTGACTCCCTTACAACTTAACATGAACAGCAACATTTCAAAATTGCATGATATTTTTTATATTAATCAAATGAATTGCAGTTCGTTACAGTGCTCATTCATACACTTCTGAAAAAACAACACTGCCGTAACAGTTAAAGAAAGTTCAGTGCTCTAAAACTGAATTCAATACTGAGAGTCTTATTTGAACACTGCAGGCTTTGTTGTGTATTCATGTGCATATCCATCAACCAAATACAGTCTCGCACACACTCATGGTAGACATGCTCCGGCTTCTGTTTAATCTGTTACTGAAAATGTAGCATCCTGTCCAGCTCTGCTTTCCTGTGCTGTATTTAGTGGATGATGTACAAGACTGAAGTGTGAGGGCAGAGTTCACAGAGGATGACTGTCTCTGAGACGTATTAAAAACAGACGCCATTTTTTCTCTGTAGCTCTTCCTGAACCTTTTTGCAGACCTGTACAAGTCACCCACAAAGCAATAGCAAAGAGGGTTGAGTGCGGAGTTGGTGAGGCCAAGCCACTGCGCGAAAGGTCGGCTCTGCAACACCCAACTGTGCTCTACGTGGCCGGGAACTTCTCTGTCCAGAGAGCCTGGCATGTTGAAGTCGATCCAGATATCCACTACATAGAGAGGAAGCCAGGAGAGGGTAAAAAGCACCACCAGGGCTAGCACCATCTTGGCTATTTTCTTGCGTGACTTCAGCCGCGCTGCTGACCGCGTTGAGCTTGACATGGCAACTGCACTAAACTGGTCATCTACACTCCACAATTTCCAGGTAGTTAGAAAACATATGATGAGGTTGAAGAGAACTGGAAAGCCATACAGGGAGCAGAAAAGTAAAAAGTTGTAGCCTAGGCGCAGTCGTGCTTTAGACCAGGCTTCGACACAGACTGTTATCACGTGTGAGCCATCCATTGTCAAGGAAAGCATCTTGGTCTCGTTCATAAAGACCAACGGGGCACACAGGCCGGACGACACCATCCACACCATGGCTATCATCGCACCAATCTTCCTTCCGGTGAAGAAGGATCGTGCACGTAGAGGGTTGTGAACATTGTAGTATCGGTTCAAGCTTATAACAGCAAGGCTTAAGACACTCGCAGACACAGACACGGCCTGAACGAACGGCACGGCACGACACAACAAGTCCCCAAACACCCAAGCATTGTATACCTGGTGACCCAAATTCACAGGCATGCACACACACACCACCATCATGTCACACACAGCCAAGTTTATCAGCAGCTTTCTGGTAGTGGAGGCACCAGCTAGCCTGTTCCTTCTTCGAGTCAGGACCAAGAGTGCCATAATGTTTCCCACAAATCCTGTCAGAAAGGACACCATATAAACGAGCATCAGGACAATTGTGCCAGGTTCGTGTCCTGCAAAAAGAAAGTCTGCAGCAAAAGGCACTGTATCATGAATGATAGTCCCATTATGGTCCTGCCTTAGGAAAGAAAAGTTGGTCGGCAGAAGGTGTCCAAATTTGGCGTAAATGCTTGAAAAATTCATGATTTGTCTATTTTTGTTCTAATTTGCTCATCGTCTCGTCGCGAAAATTCCGCACGCGTCAAAGAAAATGCCTGATCTCAATGAAACATTCAGGTGATCAGGACGCTTCTCTCAGCCAAACAAATAAAAACGCGAGATGTCATTTCATCATCATGCAAAACACAAGCGCGTAATTAATAATCAATGATTACAAGGTATCGCCGATCGCCATCATACGGAGCTCCAGCTGCACCAGTAAAAAGCGCTGGCAAAGAAAAATAAACGCGCGGCGCCTCGCGCCTTCACTGATGATGCCCCCAAAGTTGATCAGTCCTTATATCCACAGCCGGAATGTCTGCCTGCATTGGGAATAAAAGTTAGACCTGGGGGAGAAACAGGTGACTGTTCGCTGTCATCAAACTGCCGCTGTCAAAAAAGGTGAGAAAAAGTTGGCGCACGCGGAGAGGAGGCGTGCGCACGCGCTGACAATCCCTCTGGCACTGCGTAGGCTATACGCTGCACATCTGCGCACGTGAAACCTTGCTGATGCTGATGATAATGATGCTGATGATGTTCCTAAAGACTAACCTGTGAAGTCCTTTCGCTTCAATTAAAAGCAGAAAGCTTTTCTTTTTTTTAAAGCCTCTGTTCTCAGTTAAAATGCCATGTGACTCACACTCAATTAAAAATTATTTAAAAAAAATATTTATCTCAATCTATCAAACTGTTCTGTCGTCTTTTTGTGCTATTTTTATCCTGTTTTGTCTAATTTACTACTGTGATCTGCTCAGAAAATGTCTGTAATGGAAACAGTTTGATGGTGCAGATGATTTATCCACTAATTGTCCACTTTATTAGGAAAACCTGTGTACCTGCACATGCGTCATCATGACTGATGTGAGCATCAGATGAACCCAAGCTCTTGATCTGTATCTGCAAAATTATTTGCATATCTTGTTATTGCATTATTATGTTTTCTAGATACTTTTCCCCTTCGCTTATACAGATAATTCTATTTCTATTATTTATTGTAACTATTTATTACATTTTTAATTCTATTTAATTCTACTTCTATGTCGCCAAAAGACATTTCACTAGACACTGTGTATAGTTAAGTATGTGAGAAATAAAATTTGATATGTATATATAGTTATATACGTACACTGTATACATAGTGGGCATGCACATGTATGTGAAATAATCAAATGGAAGCTCTACTTACATTCATATATTCACATTGTATTTGCAGTAATACATGCACATGCAGCAAAAGCTGATTTTTAAAACCCCAGTAGTCCAGGGGCTTTACATAGTTTATATCTGCTTATTTTGAGAAAAGCTGGACTGGTTTCACACCACAGATGTTTTGAAATCATGATAAGTTGTCTAACTGTGCTGTCTGGTCCAGAATGGAATTATTATTTATATAGATATTTATATATCCAGTGTTTTCACCTTTTTTAGCCTATCACTGAAACAGCTACTAAGATATTTTTTTCTATTCTGCAAAGGCTCACGCGAGGCTATAACAAGAAGATTACGTCAAACATGAGTCAAACAATGAGTCCCTGTGTCTGAGATGTGTAAAGACAAGGCGCTCAGGATGAAGACCATCTGCTCAGCTCCTTTAAGGTGAATTAAGATAGAGGAAAGCACCTGGTGTTCTTGACCTCTCAAGCTTTAAAAAAGCGCCAAACTTGCTAGATACAAAACCCTGCTGTCAGCTCCAGGAAGAAAAAAGAAATGAAAAGAGATTTAATGCTGACTGAACGTTTAGAAGTAGATGACAAATTATACTATGAAATTCTACTCAGAAAATAACAGATCCTCCAGAAAAAAGAGTGTGAATTTGAACTGATGGGGCCTTTTTACATACAACCACTCCAGAAAATCAGTGCAGATCATCTGAGCACCAAAAGGAAGTGAGGTGAATGTCACAGAATTCAATAGAAATCTAAACCAGCCATGTAAACCAAGTGAACTTTTTAATAACAAAATACCTGCACTCTAAATGTACACCTATGAAGACACTGACATTTCGGTGAAACCTTATCACTAGTGAAAATAAGTGCATTTGCATGCCCTGACTTAATGTCTGGAGGTGCAACTATTCATCTAAAAAAGGCAGTTCAAATTTTCCTTTCACAAGGCAAAAAAAATGGATTTAATGCACCAGACACATAGAGGAAAACTTAGCAGCTGTTTAGTTACAGTCAACTTGGGAATTATTGGCATCCTTTTAAAAAATGAGCAAAAATTAATAAATTAAACGAATAATATATTCACAGATTGACATTCTAGATTAAACCGGTCTCTTTTTTGTTGAAAGCTGTTTAGTTTTCCACATAAAGATGATAATGAGAGTTTTATAAGGTATGTATAAAAGGATGAAAATCTATTTGTATTTATTTTTAAACATCAATTTTGAGAAAAGATATCGTTATTTTTAGTATTTATCTTTTTTTTTCTTTGAAGAAAGCTAACTTACTTTTTATGTTTAAATAAATACTATGTAATACTATCATTTTTTTTTCTATTTTCTTGAAGGTGTATATAATTCTAGAGCCCAGACTCTATGGATTTCCTGCTGCAGCTAGTTTTTCAATAACATTTTCAACTACACCTCTAGACTCTCCCACTAGACAACTCTCTCTCTCTCTTATTTTCCTACAGAGAGAAAAAAACACAATCTTTCCAAATGAAGATGGATTGTGAGCTTGATGGATTTCCTCTACATGGGACCAGAAAAGAATCCCTCAGAAAGGAAACTCCGTTGAGACTAGAACTCCTGTTAACTCTTGTTAACACTAAAACACTTCTGTTCGAATTCTAAATATTATTCTTAGATAGGAAGTTTTAACATCTTTCTCGTGAACCTCTTTACTGAATTAACAGAGAAAAACCTTCTGAACAATTTACTTAACTTACTGTTTATTATATCCACACTGTTTCTCTGACTGATTGATGACATTTTTTTGTCACTGCTTCATGCACACTTGAAGAGATCCAGCTGTTCATTTCTTCTTTCTACCATCCAACCTTCTTTCCATCCAAGGTACCGACATGACATTAGGGTTTTTCAATGGACACTCAGGTACTAAGACTGTAAGGACTGCCATTGTATACTCTATTTCTACACTGACTGTGACTTGTGTTGCAAAGATGTGTTCATTTCTGGACAATGTTTTCACATTCAGTATTAGCAATGAAAAATAAATCACTTCCTCCAGAGAACTAAATATGAGAACTATAGAAGTCATTGGCATGGCCTGGGAGAATTCCTTTGGTGCTCACTTATCATCCTACTAATTAAATATTGGCTGAAATTTACCTCCAGCGTGACAAAGAGAGCGCTTTCCTTTTTAACAATCCTTCACCAATCTTGAACGGATGGGACAAATACGTGAGAGACATACTCATCAGGAGTGAAATTAATGAGCTGCCAAATAATATTTAATAGTGCTGTTAACAACAACATGTGCTACATACAAACCCTCAGGCATCCATTTTTATTACTTCACACTCCTCTGAGCTGTTTATTGCGTCTCCTGCGCGAAAGAGAAAGCAATTATGTGCATTAGTGAAATTATTAACAACAATAGATGTTAATTTGCAACAGTTGTTGCTATGGCAGTAAAGAAATCAAGAAAGTTTGAGATAAAGAAGTCATCTGCATACTCTTGAAAGCCATGTAATGTTATACTTTAATAAAACATCAGCTGGTTTCACCTTCTAGATTTTTATTTCACATTTTACTACTTCCCTCCTATCTATCTGGAGTATAATATGTACATATAGACATAAAATACTCTATAGTATCAGTAACATTTCACAACAGAACATGACTAATCCTGCACTAATACTTGAATTAATGCTTATTTAACTACAAACTAATGATTTTATGGCCTGTATTCATTTATGTTGTTTTCGCATACGATGAAACTTTTTCTCTTATATCTTTCATTGTTTTCATGTGTAGCCCAATCATGTAGCACTTATACACTATATTGCCAAAAGTATTCGCTCACCCATCCAAATAATCAGAATCAGGTGTTCCAATCACTTCCATGGTCACAGGTGTATAAAATCAAGCACCTAGGCATGCAGACTGTTTTTACAAACATTTGTGAAAGAATGGGTCGCTCTCAGGAGCTCAGTGAATTCCAGCGTGGAACTGTGATAGGATGCCACCTGTACAACAAATCCAGTCGTGAAATTTCCTCTCTCCTAAATATTCCACATTCAGCTGTCAGCTGTATTATAAGAACGTGGAAGTGTTTGGGAACGACAGCAACTCAGCCACGAAGTGGTAGGCCACGTAAACTGACGGAGCGGGGTCAGCGTATGCTGAGGCGCATAGTGCGAAGAGGTCGCCAACTTTCTGCAGAGTCAATCGCTACAGACCTCCAAACTTCATGTGGCCTTCAGATTAGCTCAAGAACAGTGCGCAGAGAGCTTCATGGAATGGGTTTCCATGGCCGAGCAGCTGCATCCAAGCCATACATCACCAAGTGCAATGCAAAGCGTCGGATGCAGTGGTGTAAAGCACGCCGCCACTGGACTCTAGAGCAGTGGAGACGCGTTCTCTGGAGTGACGAATCACGCTTCTCCATCTGGCAATCTGATGGACGAGTCTGGGTTTGGCGGTTGCCAGGAGAACGGTACTTGTCTGACTGCATTGTGCCAAGTGTAAAGTTTGGTGGAGGGGGGATTATGGTGTGGGGTTGTTTTTCAGGAGCTGGGCTTGGCCCCTTAGTTCCAGTGAAAGGAACTCTGAATGCTTCAGCATACCAAGACATTTTGGACAATTCCATGCTCCCAACATTGTGGGAACAGTTTGGAGCTGGCCCCTTCCTCTTCCAACATGACTGTGCACCAGTGGACAAAGCAAGGTCCATAAAGACATGGATGACAGAGTCTGGTGTGGATGAACTTGACTGGCCTGCACAGAGTCCTGACCTCAACCCGATAGAACACCTTTGGGATGAATTAGAGCGGAGACTGAGAGCCAGGCCTTCTCGTCCAACATCAGTGTGTGACCTCACAAATGCGCTTCTGGAAGAATGGTCAAAAATTCCCATAAACACACTCCTAAACCTTGTGGACAGCCTTCCCAGAAGAGTTGAAGCTGTTATAGCTGCAAAGGGTGGACCGACGTCATATTGAACCCCATGGATTAGGAATGGGATGTCACTTAAGTTCATATGCGAGTCAAGGCAGGTGAGCGAATACTTTTGGCAATATAGTGTATGTATATCTTATGTTCCTTATCAGTGTCTAAGCTCAAATGCATACTATAATAACATGTTACAATAACAGTACATTAATAGTCACGCACTAATCCCTGGATTTATTCTGACTCAATCATGAGCTACGACGTGAGTCTTATGAATTCAACCTCCTTGAGTTCATGTGAAATAAATATAGCCATATGGAGCTGCGCATACAAACATGACTGGATTACTTTCATAATTCCTCCTTATAGAATAAAGACGCACTAATAATAAACACCAGTCATTTCATCTCAATCTGTTTTGCGTCATTCTCCGTCCATTTCTCTTCCAATCCCATTTAATCCCACTCTCGCTTTTTATGAAAAAAAATGGCCATAGCAGGATAGGTAAAAACATAAAAAAAATTAGTGTTAATGTTAATTCAGGGATTAGTGCATGAATATTGATACTGTTATTGTAAAGTGTTATCAAAGTACGATCTTGAGTGCTACATATGAGTTTAGACACTGATGAGGAACATTTTAGCTCTAATTTCTTATCATTCATAACGTTCCCCATAAATGCTTCACAAAAACCTCGGGGAATGTTACAGGAACTTGGTGCAGGAAGGAAGCACTAAATTACCTAGCATGAACAGGTTCAGGACCTATGAAAAGAAAAACATCCCACATCATATGCTATATAAAATGTTCAACAAGATATAATACTGTATAAGGCAAATATTAAAGTCAGTCTGAACGTAAGGATATCAGAGGCAGCAAATATAGGAAGCATTAGTGTTATCAGTTTACATATGATCGGCCAACATCACATTTACATGCAACTGACAGTCCCTCTACGATTTTGTGATTTTTGCAAACACAAAATCAAGCAAACTCAACGATATTCTGAGGATCTTGGAATTATTAAGAAGTCAGAAAGAACTTTATTACCAAGTATGTTTATATACACAAGGAATTTGACTTGGTGACAGGAGCTCCAGTGCAGAAGAAAGTAGGGACCTAGTGCAAACATACATGGGTGGAATATAACACAAATATAAGAAAAATTAAATAATGCACTATATACAGAAGTAGAAATATACATTGCTTAAATGAATGTACAGATCAGTTATTTACAAGTGTGTAGTTTACAAATGTAAAATTTAAGGAATTCTATGTATAAATGAGTCATTTGAGATGGACAGTGTATAGTTATGAATGTTTTTATTGTTCGGGCTCAATATAGTCTGTGGGGAAAAAACTGTTCTTGTGCCTGGCTGTTCTGGTGGTCGGTGCCCTGCAGCCCCAACCAGAAGGCAACAGTTCGAAGAGAGAGTGGGCTGGGTGTGTGAAGTGGGGCAGCAGTCCTCTCAGCAGTCCTGACAGTTATGGATGGACACAGGACAGACTTTCAACACAAATTTCCTGTAGATTTGGGGCAACACATATTGTGTGCCATCACCACAACACACATTCAGCCAAATCCCTCTTGGTTCCACATGCACTGATATAGACAATTCACAGTGGCGTCTGAGAAGATGATCACATTTGCTGGAGTCACATGGGATCTGGACTGAATCTGTGACATGACACTTCATTTTCTTCTCGTTGACTGTGAGTCATTAATCCAGGAATAAGGTGTTTCTCTGGTGGCAGCTGGAAAGAGATATTATAATATATTCTACTCGCAGCCTACTGAGCAGAGCTTATACACCCTCAGCAAACTTAACACATTTAATCGTTTTTTTTTGTGTGTGTGTGAGAGAGAGAGAGAACTTCCCAAATCCCATGTGAGATTTGAAGACAACCAGGTTTTTATCTAGCGTCTTGATTATGATAAATCAGTGTCTTTAAATCACGCACTGGATTTCCATTCATCCATCTAGGTCAGATTACCCAGATGTTACACTAATACATTAATACATCTGGCTTTGTTTTTGACGGATGTGTGATCAGAATTCCAGGTTTAAATTTTCACAGAAAGAGTTTAAAGCATTTTTATTTGTCCCACCATATTCAACTCATCACCAACAAACCCTTACCTAGTGCATAAAAATCAGATCTAGATAGCTTTTATTTTGTTTTTTGTACTAATGGGCTGCAATTTAAATGAAATAAATATGAATTGTAAAGGTAGCCAAAATGACATTTTAATAACTCCTTACTCCTTTTTAAATCAGATTTTGTTCTACTTCTTGAGCCCCAGGGTTCTACCCACACTATAATGGTTATACTGTATGTTTTGAAACTGAATTTGACCCTGAGCCACTAGAGGGCCTTTAATAAGCATAGATTTGATTAGACTGTTATGCTGTTACACAACATGATACACCAGCTAATGGAGAAACTCACAGAATCTAAGAGAAATTTGTAAAAGTTATTGGTGTCTAAATTTGTAATTAGTGAGCGGTCAGTTAGGTCCTAGTTGTTTTTAAGAGGAGTTGGATATGTAGATTAAAAATAATCCCACAGATAACTATAAACTCTTACTAAGTGGATTTAAAAAAGAAAAGGGAATTTTTTTAAAAAAGGAACGAGAAGCCAATTAAAATAGAGAAGCCAGCGGTTGGGCTCGGCCCCTTAGTTCCAGTGAAAGGAACTGCTTCAGCATACCAAGACATTTTGGACAATTTCATGCTCCCAACTTTGTGTGAACAGTTTGGAGATGACCCCTTCCTGTTCCAACATGACTGCACACCAGGGCACAAAGCAAGTTTCATAAAGACATGGATGAGTGTATTGTTCCTGTCTTGTGGAGAGTGAGGTTTATTAAGTTCCTGCTCAGGGGTAGAGGATTGACCAGTCAATTCCTGACTTGACCAACATCTGTATGGTGACAAAAAAATCTTTGAGAGTAAAACAATACAAAAAAAAAAACAATGCAAAGAATATTCCAAGCAATAAGTCCTCGATTGGTCCATTGGATTGAAGTAAAACTTTTCATCAATATTGTTTGGAAAGACTTTGTTTCTCTCCGTGACATCCTCCTTCACAGTCTTCAGCACTTCAGCACAGGTCAGCAGAAACTGGTGTTGTTTTCCATCTGAATAAAAGAAACATCAGATGATAAATAAAGCACCATGAACACAAATCATCTTCTGTTCAGCAGCACGCTATTATCACACACTGATGGTAGATAAATCACCATCCCAAATATATCATCACCAATTTGTAGACTTTAAGTGAAGATGTGTATGACTGATAAAGCTCAGCATCATTAATCTTAATGCAACTGAATGTTGCTGATAAAATAAGCACGTTTCTTTTTCTGATTTGTGTAAATATTACAAGGACGCTTTATTCACTTACTGTCACTTTTGAAAGGAAATATTATGAGAAATATTGGGGGGGCTTTGATTATGTAGTATACGACTTAATTACATTACCGCTGAACTGCAAATGTAATTATTTAACTATTTTTATATCCTCATTTCTTCCTGGTTTTTTCTCTCTCTTTTTTCTTGTTTCTCGTCATTTTCCCCGGCTATATTGGACAGAATTTCTTTTGTTTATTAGCACGCGAATGAAGTTGAACTTTTATTTTGTAACGCTGGTTATTTTGGCGGGTCCGTCTGAAAAAGAAGAAAAAAATCGACCTGTTTGTTTCTAACTTCACATTAGCTACGTTAATAAATTAGCCGGAAAACGCCTGCTATTGTGGTAACGTTACTTTGGCGTATTTTTAACTGTATATTTTTGCTAAAAAATGACAAACTGCTAGAGTGCCCGTGTTATAGCATAGACCTGCTTTAGTTTACTGTTGGTGGTTGGTGGCCATGAAACACTGCTGGGTTGCGATCAATTCCAAATGCATGTCTAATGGATATAGAGTGCACTAGATAGGATGTAGGCGCTATGCTTGTGTAGTGCACAAACAAAGGGAGGAGGGAGCCGTTTAGATACAGCCTCCCTAACGTTCGAACTGGCTAGCGGGGTATATTCCCCAATGTAGGCTAGCTTGCTGATGTGGGGGGAAAATTAGTATATTAAATTTGATTGATCCTGTAGTTTACTGTTTACTGATGTTCTAATGTAGTTCATGTGTTCATTCGACTATCCAGCGAGCTAGCCACCTATAGTTTCTGAAAACAGAAGGCGGATCTTGTTTATTTTTGTGTCACTCCAGGATAAAGGATAAAGTGAAGCCATGAGCGAGTTCAGGATACACCACGATGTGAACGAGCTGCTCAGCCTCCTTCATGTCAGAGGAGTTGATGGGGCCGAGGTGTACATCGACTTACTGCAGAAGAACAGGACTCCTCATGTTACCACAACAGTGTCTGCACACAGTGCTAAGGTAGGCACTGGGGGTAACATGTCTCTCTGCGGTGGGGGGTTTCCTCTGGGTACTCCAGTTTCTTCCTCCAAATGCTTTATAGGCATAAATTGTCCTGTGTGTGTGTGTGTGTGTGTGTGATAGTACCCTGTAATGGTTTGGCATCCCATCCAGGGTGTCTTCTGCCTTGTGCCCCAAGTGCCCTGGGCAGGGCCCCATGTTACCTGTGACCCTGTGTAGAATAAGAGGTGCAGAAGATGAAGTGCAACATGTTCTGTTTTTCTAGATCAAAACTTAAAGGAGCTTAATGGCACCTTGGATACTCATTCATTATTTCTTTAATAAGTTTTATCCAGAGTGGATCCAGAGTAAATCCTGGGAATACCGGGCACGAGCTAGGAAACCATACACACACACACGCACGAACACACACTAGATCTCCTGACAGCATGTTTTTTGACCTGAGCTCAGGATCGGACCACGGACCCTGGAACTTCAAGATTGGCAACTCTACCTGCCGTGACTTTTAGTTTGACTTCTTTCTCCTCTGTTTTCACTCAGATTTTCTACATTACCGACAACGACATTTGACCACCTGCTGAATCACTGAGTCTGGGTTGTAGCTCGATTCACTGTTGAAGATTGTAGATACTCTTCAGAAGATATACCCCAATGTGCGCACTAATATCTATACTGGATTTCTTTTTGGTTTTTAGGAGCCAACATTGAAGCCTGACTGTTTGAGATCTGTTTAAGATCTCACTAAAGATGGCACATAACCATTCCTTCTCAGGAGAATAATAAACTTACAATATTGGCCAACAAATTAGGACCCCGATTGCTATAAGCAGCACCAATATTCAGTGTGTTTCAGGGTGACGTTTCATGTGTTTAAGTCCTCAAGTGTGATTGGTTTTCTGACTGTGATGAGCAGTTTAACTCTGCCACACATAGTGGAACTACTAAACCAACACATTTTTGCAGGTGAAGCTTACAGAGCACTCTAAAACCCCTGAGGACTTCTTGAGGAAATATGAAGAGCTGAAGTCCAAAAATGCACGCAACTTGGATCCTCTGGTTTATCTCCTCTCAAAGCTCACTGAAGATAAAGAGGTATGTTTGAAGGCTGATCTGATCAGACAAATCCTGTTGAGCAGCACTGCAATGTGATGCATTTTCTAAACAATTACAAACCCATTTGTTGCTTTATAGTTTTTACTCCATCTCTATTCCATCCGTCAGAGGACTATTTCTAACCCAGTGATGACACTGATCAGATAATGTGAGTCTAAAAGTCTACAGCATCATTGCTAGGGTGAGAACAGTCCACCAACCATCCAGTGGCAGTACTGTGGTTAGAAATGGACTGTTGCTGACAGGATGAGGATGGATAACACAGACCCTGGACTAAATGAGTTATAATCAATAAACTGCTCTAATAAATTTGGTTGTTTTTCCCCAGACTCTCAAATTTCTGCAGCAGAATGCTAAAGAGAGATCAGACATGTCAGCGAACACGACATCGAGTAGTACAACGTCCTTCAGTATTCCCCCAACCAGTAGCAAGATGTCAATGCAGGAGCTGGAGGAACTGCGCAAAAAGCTCGGGAATGTCACAGCCAGCTCCAACGTTCCACAGGTGTGACCTTATTTATTTCTGGAAAGTTTATTTGATAAATATGAATGTTTCAGTTTCTAAACACTGAAAAAACTGACATCATTTGTTAGGGATATGCCAATAATCATTTTCACGGTTTACTGTGATATTCAACTCTGTTTATTTTGATATATAAGGTAGATCTACACTATATGGCCAAAAGTTTTTGGACACCAGGTGACCAATGAAAATTACATTTTATCTTCCCTTTGCTCTTATTATAAGCTCCACTCTTGTGGGAAGGCTTTCCAGTAGATTTCAGAGAGTGGCTGTGGAGATTTGTGTTCATTCAGGTGATAGATGTGGTTCAGTCAGTGTTCCAGTTCATCCTAAAGGTGTTTAGTGGGGTTGAGGTCAGGGCTCAGTTCTGGACACTTGAGGTCTTCTCTCCAACCTTTCTTTGTCTAACTTTATGGTAATAGTTTGTAGAAGCTAAGCATACTGTATACACATGATGATCAGGTGTCCACAAAGTTCTGGCCATGTAGTGTGATATGAGGATATAACAGACACCTGTCTATCAATGATTATTTGCCACAGTCTTGATATAACATGATAATTCAGTTTTTCTTTGTGCTTCTAATGAACAGACAGTCTTGTTTATTGCTGATTAAAAAGTCTTGAAGTTAAGGTGATGTGAAAAATGAAATATTCTATGTGCAGTCTGCTGAGGCCACCCGCAAGCTACTAAGAGACAGACACAACAAGAAGAACCCCACACAACCTATTCCCGTCTTCCCAAACTGGGTGTATGACAGACCTTCGCTGATCGGAGATTTCATCACTAGTTCTGCACCAACAGGAGATCCAGTCGTGGCTATCGGTAAGAATTGTTATCTCCTAAAGCTCTCCTTGAAAGATCTATGCTACATTTTACAGCCAGGGTTACAAAGTCTGATTGTACAGATTCTCTGAAATGCAACACTAAATGCAGGATTTTCTGTGTTTTGTTTTCCTTGAGATTATTGCAAGGTACAAGAAAGCGCCAGTCAGAATACTTTTTCCTTCTGAGACAGATTAGTGAAAAAATCTGTCCTTTGCTGTTCAACAGGAATGCAAGATCTAACTTTAGATTATTTCAGCATTTCCCAGCAGCAGTGTCAGTCAGCAGAGTTGATGGAGGCCTTTATCTCCATTCATTACCTTTTGCTGGGTTCAGATGAACACTGCCTATCAAAAATGTTGCCTCTGGTTTGAAACTATGTATGCCTTCCTTGGGGGTCTGCTTTTAGGGAAGAGTCAAGCAGCTTTTATATGGCACATACACCAATCATAACATTATGACCACCTGTCTAATATTGTGTTGCTGCCAAAACAGCCCTGACCTGTGATGCACTGTGTATTCTGACACCTTTCTATCTGAACCAGCATTAACTTCTTCAGTAATGTAAGCAACAGTAGCCCATCTGTTGGATCAGACGACACGGTACAGCCTTAACTCCCTAAGTTCATCAATTAGCCTTGGCCACTCATGACCCTGTCGCCGGTTCACCACTGTTCCTTCCTTGGACCACTTTTGATAGACACTGACCACTGCAGACCGGGAACACCCCACAAGAGCTGCAGTTTTGGAGATGCTCTGATCCAGTCGTCTAGCCATCACAATTTCGTCCTTGTCAAGCTACCTCAAATCCTTACGCTTGTCCATTTTTCCTGCTTCTAACACATCAACTTTGAGGACAAAATGTTTACTTGCTGCCTAATATATCCCACCCACTAACAGGTGCCATGATGAGGAGATACAGCCCCCTTGAGTAAAGGGGGTTAAGGGCATTTCTCAAGGGCCAAACAATGGCAGGTTGGCAGTGCTGGGTGGCCGAATACATAGTACAGATCTTACTCTCTGACATTCCTAAGCTTTAAACTTATAACCTTCTAGTCACTGACTCTCAGAGTTATCATTGCATTGTTTTTACTGACTGTGTTATATGAATGTGTAAATGTGCTGTCTTCATGTGTTTCCAGGTACAATGCCGCTGACTGTGCAGGAGCAAGCTCTGGTTGAGGATCTGCTGTATGTACTGATTGGAGTGGATGGGAGAGACATCACAGCACAGCCTGTGCTCGGCAGACAGAGTCGTTCTTTTATAGTAGACCCTTCTCTAGACATGTCCATTAAAGAGCTTGTGAACCGAATATTACCAGTGGCATCCTGTTACTCTACTGTCACACGGTGAGTGAAAATATCAGTCTAACTCATGAAACAGTTTGGGTTATAATAACTTGATCTGCACTGTGTCTGACTGAATTCTTTGGATGGCCCTGCAGCTTCACAGAGGAGAAGTGTTCCTTTGAGTATGGTCAGGTGAACCACGCACTTACTGCAGCCATGAGGACACTAATGAAGGAGTACCTCATCCTGGTGACCCAGCTAGAGCATCTTCACAGGCAGGGCATGCTCTCGCTACAGAAACTCTGGTTCTACATCCAGCCCACCATGCGCACCATCGAGGTTCTGGCCTCCATCGGTAAAGATGTGGTTGAGTTTTTCAATGTTTCTAAAATGTAAATGTGATTCTAATTAACTTGGCTAAAATGTTATTTACAACTCTGAGACCTTAGTCCTGGACATGTATCTCAAATACAGCACTTTTTAGTTCCATTTCAAGATGAAAAATGTGTAGAAATTATAGTCAATATGGCTTTTATCATAGTGTTATTTTTAAGCTACCATCTGGTGACTATAATTATTAGATTTCGTCTCTGAAAACACATTTTAATCTCCGTTGTTTTCATGCTGTCTTCTTAATGGGGTGGACTTTTTCAGCAGCACAAAAAATGTTGCACAGAAATACTGCCTGCTCAGCAAGCTACCTCTCAAATATAATGTTTATTATTACAATATCTGCATGCTGAGTTTTGTGTAAATACCAGGGTGTCAGTATCCATAAAAAGCACCCTGCTGGTTGTATCTTCATCAGTGGATCTTTGTGGACGTTCAGTTCTCAGTTGGTCATCAACACTTCCAGTCTTTTTTAATTTGTGAAGATTTGGCAACAGAGTCGTGTATGATGTGCTTTCTATGGTTCCTTTTAAAGACCATTATAACATTATGATCCCAATCCAGCTATGTATGAAAACATTTTGTTAAAAAATTTTAATTTCTACTTTTGGGACATCCTGAAGTATTATTATTATTATTATTATTATTATTATTATTATTATTATTATTATTATTATTATTGTTACAACTACATGTTCAGGTCCAACACATTCAGTAGTCATGTGGATGAATGCCTAGATTAGCTCTGAAGCATGATGGCCATACTATTAGACTTGCATTGGTTTATAATACTTGACTAATTACTGCTTGTGTGAAAGCTGATGTGTGTCTAGAGAGTCAGCTAAAAGCTACTATTTCTTTTTTTGTGTGTGTGTGTGCAGCCACCTCAGTGGACAAAGGAGAGTGTATGGGTGGCTCAACGTTAAGTCTGCTTCATGACCGCACCTTCAACTATACTGGGGACAGCCAGGCTCAAGAGTTGTGTCTCTATCTGACCAAAGCAGCCAGTGTCCCCTACTTTGAGATGCTGGAGAAATGGATCTACCGGGGAATCATCAAGGATCCATACGGGTACAGAAATTAAGAACAGTGGATCACTGTTTTTGATCCAGTATTGCTAATCATGGACAGTTTAAAGTAGTATTTGATTGAGTACTAAACCTGATATGATGTTTTGAAAGTGAGTTCATGGTTGAGGAACACGAGCTTCAGAAAGAGAAGATCCAAGAGGACTATAACGACAAATATTGGGATCAGCGATACACCATTGTGCAGCACAAAATCCCATCTTTCCTTCAAAAAATGGCAGATAAAATACTAAGTACAGGTGAGAGACATCACTGTATGTTTAATTACACAACATATAGACGCTGAGACGTTGATCACCTCATTATTAACATGGTCTTCTTTTCCCGTCTCTTCTCTCAGGGAAGTACCTGAACGTGGTGAGGGAGTGTGGGCGAGACGTGACCTGTCCAGATGCAAAGGAAGTTCTCTACACTCTAAAAGAGAGAGCATATGTGGAACAAATTGAAAAAGCCTACAACTATGCCAGTAAGGTTCTCCTGGACTTTCTTATGGAGGAGAAGGAGCTGGTGTCACGGCTGAGGTAAACATTCAGTGTGTTGCTGAGCTTTATATATTTTAATTATGTTTCAGTTTAGTTCAAAAAGCAGATGTGAACATATAGTGCTAAGTCTATAAGTAACTCAGAAACTACACTGACCTATTAGTTCCCAAACAGCTCTTGGTTGTTGTTGTAGAAAGGACATTATCAGCAGTTACATTATTTACTGTCCAGTTTCACCCAAATGAGGAAGAGGTTCTCTTCTGAGCCTGGTTCCTCTCAAGGTTTCTTACTCTCATCATCTCAGGGAGTTTTTCCTTCCCAACATCACCTCAGGCTTGCTCATTAGGGATAAATTTTGGGGATAAATTGTAACTTTGCATTGTTAAAAGTACTATACAAATAAATGAAATTGAACATGCTCTTTTATTTATGTGATAATTTCAGCTACTGTGGTTTAAGAGAAGTAAAACACTACAGATCATGTGGAAGATGATCAACTCCAGGCTGTGAACACATTGTGTTTAGAAATATTATTATATTGTATTATGTAGTATATTTTTAAATTATATTATATTATTATAAAATTTGAACTTGTAGCTGTGACGTTATGATGCTATGAAAAAGGACTAAATCAACATAACAAATTTGTGTGTGTGTTTAGGTCCATCAAGCACTACTTTCTGATGGACAAGGGAGACTTCTTTGTGCACTTCATGGACCTTACTGAAGAGGAGCTGAAGAAACCTGTTGATGACATTATCCCTTCTCGCTTAGAAGCACTGCTGGAGCTGGCTCTGAGAACGAGCACGGCCAACACGGATCCCTTCAAAGATGATCTAAAGGTCTTTTATTTAAGAATATTTATCACTGCCTAAAGCTCTACCTAAACCCAATTTAAGTAATTTAATATTCTTCGCAATAGCATTAACTATTAGACATCAACATGACTGCAGGGCTTTTATATACCATGGAAACAGTGTGTGAAATTCACAAACTGTCAGGTTAATTGGCCATTTTCCTACCTGTATGGAGTTATAATGGATTAAAATGTTCATGTGCTTCCTGTTGTTTTCCAGATTGACCTGATGCCCCATGATGTCATTACTCAGCTACTGCGCGTCCTGGCCATAGAAACCAAGCAGGAAAAAGCCATCATCAACGCTGACCCCACTGAGGTGGCTCTCAGTGGCCTCGAGGCGTTCTCTTTCGACTACATTGTCAAATGGCCGCTGTCACTTATAATCAACCGGTAAACAGCTCCGTGTATGACATGTGATGTGTAGTCTTGTGGTATTTGCTATGATCTGGAGCAGCGAGGAACCAACACTCTATTTGATCTTGCAGGAAAGCACTGACAAGATATCAGATGCTGTTCAGACATATGTTTTATTGCAAGCATGTCGAGAGGCTCCTCTGCAACGTTTGGATCACCAACAAGTCGGCCAAGCAGTACTCCCTACACTCTGCTAAATGGTGAGATTAAAACCTGCTGACTTTTTTTCGTTTCTATTTCAAGCACCAAGACATTTAGTGCATTTTTTTTTTATAAATGATAAATGTCAAAAAGAATGTTCATCTCGAATACACAATAAATGTAGAGTTTTTAAAATGTTCATTCGTGATTATATTATAAAACTAATTAAACTTTGTAATCTCAAAAAGAATCTTTTGCTGTCCTCGAACTCTAGGTTTGCTGGAGCATTTGCTCTCAGGCAGCGCATGCTAAACTTTGTACAGAACATCCAGTACTACATGATGTTTGAGGTCATGGAGCCCACATGGCACATCATGGAGAACAACCTGAAATCGGTGATGAGAAGACGTTTCAATTTTTATCGAAGGAGCACTGTGACCTTTTTTTTTTTTCTGCAATATTGTTCTGAAATATACCCTAGAGACTAAAGCCATTCATCTACCTTTCTTTGTCTTTGCAGGCGTCTAATATCGACGACGTTCTCTGCCATCATACCAGTTTCTTGGATAACTGTCTGAAAGACTGCATGCTGACCAACCCTGAACTGCTGAGGATCTTCTCCAAGCTTATGTCTGTGTGCGTCATGTACACCAACTGCATGCAGGTACAAAGCACAGAATACACAGTGACAGTTTTAGGAATGTTAAGATGTTATAATAGTTTAATACTAGAGTCAAGTTTTGTTCTTGTTATTGTGGCATTCATCTTTGAGCTTAGTCATTCAGTAGCATAGTAATTTATGGTAGTGTTTTTGGTTGACTAAATAAGTGATAAACTGGAGATTTGTGTCATTTTGAAGTAACAAGTTAAGTTAACTTAATACAAAAAGTTAATACAAATAAATTGACATGTTTATTCAAGCCATAACTAAAATGATCAAACATTTTTTGTAAATGCTCCTAACTTTAAGAAACTCAGCTTCAGTTCAGAGTTTTGCCCCTTAAAAACCATAAAGGTGTTTATTAAAATGTTTATTAAAGTAGAATTTTAATACTTCTTAGCAGCGGTGTGAAGATTTATTCAGTTGTTTTTAATTTTATTCAGAAGGTTTATTCAGTTATATTTTTGGCTAATTTGATAGTTAAATTTGTTAAAGTTACTGTGTATTGATGCTAAAGTTCATGGTTTATTCATGTTTACTGATGTATTAAATAATTTAATTTAAAGGAGCCATAATGTAAGTGATAATAGAAACAAGGGCTACAAATAGATAATATAAATCCAGCTTATGAATAACAATTACACTCTACAATTTTTAAGATAGCTTTAAAGATAAGCTCTAGAGATAGCTCTGTCATTGTAACAAAGTGATTATGCCCTAATGTAATTACGCTGAAGGTTGTCCCATGTCCGGTGCACATGGTAAGCAAATGCCTTTCTTTTGGATTCTGAACAAATCTTAGATTGAACCTAGTAGTAGGTGCATTAATCAACTGCATAAGATCTAAAGAGTCACATAATTCCTTAAACCAGTCAGATGCAAAAGAGCGTGAATTATTAGAAAGACAGAATAGGGAGGTAGAAATCAGCCACATAACACTCAAGTACACCAAGGATCAATACATCCAGGCTGTACTCAACTGTACATGCTGAAGACCCCTCCAGCTCACATGGAGCCAGCAGTGATAACGTCACCCACTTTTGGAATGACCTGTTTAAGAGCGGTGCATAGTGGATTATCCAGTTGTTCAATATTTCAAATGTTTACTTGGGTACAAATCAACATCTGTTGTTTTTATTTTTTTCCTAAGTGAATGACTTTGTGTGTTTCTCTGAAGAGAGAGCTCCCTCAATAATAGTCATGCTTAAATCGATCTCACGGTAATTAGTGATTTTAGTACTTGGTAAAAGACATAGCCAAGTGCAGGTTGTGTCATTTGTCATGTCTGACCCCAGGCAATCATTCTGTTCTAGCGATTCACCCAGAGCTTGAGGATGGACAGTGAGATAAACCGATTAAGCCTGGAACATGGCACCATGGAGGGTCCTCCAACACCGAGTGAGCGCACTGAGGAGGCTGAGAAGAAAAGACTGGCCTCCAAGGTAACAGAATTTTAATGCTGTGTACAGTGTTGTCTATAGGGTTTATAATCACTTAATCATATTAAATATTGTTTTTTCTGGGGGGCGGGGTTAACGTGTTTTTTTTTTTTTTTTTTACATTTTGTTGTGTAGTGTAGGCATTTATTGATATTCCACTCATATTTCAATATTTCCATCAGTTCCTTAAATCATTGGTTATTTCTGACTGCCATCCAGTCTGTCTTTAACACACTTTTCTGACTATAACTGGAAAATAAAACTCTCTCCTCTTCGGTCCAAATTATGTTATCTGTCACCATTTGATTTTTTTTCCTCCTGCAGTTATAGAAACTACAAAAACATGGGATTTCTGTAACTGCGTCTTTTCACACTGAACACTGCAACAAAGCACTGATGACTCTGCTTCAGAGCAGGGCTTCATAACCCCAGCTACAAAAAAAGCACTGCTCACTCCTCTTTCTGTCCATTTGCAGTTTTTAGCTGAGCATGTCGATTCCCTGCAGTCAGACTCAGGCTTTGAAGGCACCATCAGTAAGTTTGACAGTAACTTTAGCACGCTGTTGTTGGACCTGTTGGACAAGCTGAGCATTTACAGCACCAATGACTGTGAACACAGCATGATCAACATCATCTACAGGTGAGTGATCAATATCATCTACTGGTAAGAGTGATGGATATGATCTATAGGTCAGTTACAGCGGCTTGGGAAAACCTGGGATATGGCAAAAGATGAAAAATCAGGCTATTGTATTTATTTAACTCTAGGTTGAGATGTATGCAAAGGAGAAATGTAGTTCATGACGTTTTTTTTTTTGCTTTCATGCAGGCTCGACTTTAATGGGTTCTATACCGAGCGTCTGGAGAAAATGGCCATCGAGAGGGGTCAGAAGGCTGCCACGTAACACTCTGCTACACAAGGACCTTTATAAAGTCCACATCAGGCAGCAATAAGGGGCTTAATGGCATGTTCTGCCCCTTGTTTTAAAACGAACACACTGTACCCATCACATCAACTTAATAGTCTATTCAGAAGAGTTGTACTTTTCAATAACAGCTCAGCCAGGGCTGACCAGTGGTGTGTCTTTATTCTTCCACAGGACATGTAGCAGTGTTGTGCTATAATATAAGCAATTCTTTTAAGAAATACTGGATTCTAACATAATGAGCAGTGTTTGTGGTGTTTGTATTTATATCTGATTTCTTTTTCTTCCCTTTTAACTCTCAGCCCAATAAACTCCAGTGTTAGTGTTATCATGTCCATACACTTATGGTTCATCTGATGGCAACGTTTGCACACTTTATTGCTAGAAATGTTGCTGTGACCCTAAGCTTTATTTTTGAAGAAATGTTCTCAAAGTATGGCTTGCTAAAGTAAGACAGGGCCTGTGATTTACAGTGTAAGGTTTACAGTGTAAAAACACAATCATTTATTACCTGATGCTCAAACTGAATAAAACCTAGGGTTAAAATAGGTACAGTAAAAAAATTATAATGAAATAAATACAATAGAACGATATAATTACAAAACTATGTGGCATATAAATTCTATTAGAGAAAGTGTGCCGATAAGCCTGAGGTTCGGTCAGTGTTACAGTTCATCCCAAAGGTGTTCAGTGGGGTTGAGGTCAGGGTTCTGTGGAGTTCTTCTACTCTGTCCTTGGCAAACCAAGGCTTCATAGAGTTGGCTTTGTACCCTTGGGCATCGTCATGTTGGAACAGGTTTGGGCCTCTTAATTCCAGGGAAGGGAAATTGTAAAGCTACAGCATACAAAGACATCCTGTACGATTGTGTGCTTCCAACTTTCAGAAGAACCATGTATGGGTGTGATGATCATGTATCTAAAATCGTTTGATCTTGTAGTGTTTTAATGCAATAGACATACTCAATAGCATGAAGAAAGAAATAGATGTGTGTTAATAATAAACTCTCAACTTAGGGCAAATCTTTAAATGAATTCATTTTCTGCTTGTTGTAAATTATTAATAAGATTCAGGAGGGGGAAATGCAGCAACCAGGAAACAGGTTCGAAGTACGCTAGATCTCGTGTTATTTACATGCACAGCTCTGGGTGGTGTTTAACCTATGTCATGTATATTTCTTTCCCTTATTCCGAATGACAAAAAAATGTATTGTATTGTACATGTTACCTATTTTTGGAAAACGACCTTTATCTGTAAAGGATGGTGTTCAATAAAGCTGTTTGTATTGACCTTGATCATGGTATGTGAGAGATGATGTTCATGATGTTCACCACTAGGAGGCTACAGAGAGCCGTTCACTGGTTAAGTCGCCTTTATAAACGTGATGCTCGTGGAGGTTTTCTTCACCTTCTTCTAGTTTAAACGTTTTGTTAAAAACCAGCAGATTAAGCTCATAAAAAGAAAAACAACTAAGTGCTTTTACCATTCCCTGATCAGGTTTCCTCCTCAGGTTCATTATAAGAGCAGGCAGGTATGGTGTTGGGTTTGAGTAAATCCACACCCTCCTCCCTGTGTCCAGCCCTTACAGATCATTTGCTTTAACTTCAGTAAAGAAACCAAACTGAGGACTACAGCTAAAACTCTCAGGCATCATGACAAGATAAAAAAAAAAACATTTTTTGGGATTGTTTTTTGACGTGTATCAGTCATGTTGCGTGTTGTGGTTGAGTCTGCTTCGGGTCTTCCTAAAAAGAAGCTCGGCAGCCCGGACCCCATCGCATCTGTGGTGTTTAAAGGTAAATACTCATGGACCAGAGTGTGTGAACTTTTCACACAGGACAAAATCTGGGAAATACTAACTGCTCAATAATATATCTGAAGGATAAAAGCTTGTGTGGAGCTGGATGTGATTGTTATACTTGGAAGCAGTCTGTTTATTCAGTTTTGTCTGCTCTTGAATGTAATAAAATGCAGACAGTTAAAGGAGCAGTGTCCAGATAACTCTCTCAGTCTTCATTATCTTCACAGGTTACTTTTACTTTTAGTATTAAACCAACTCCTGCACTCCAATCTGCTCTAAGAACGCTTGCATGTTTACGTTTTTGCTATTAGAGCTGTGTTTAATGAAAATCTAAGCTAAATTAACTCTTCATTGTTTTAACTGCTTAATGAGTACTTCCAGGGTTAAATGAACTTGTAGTATTGGATTAACATCTGCAATTGTTTAAAGACTTATCTCTAACTACATAAAGACCATCTGCAGAGTTACATTACCTTGTAGCATTGAACTGAGTCTTTAACCACCTAAATACTGCTTACAGAGTTAAATTAACTTTCAGTATTGAAATAACTAAATATAACTTATAAAATATACTAATAAAATAAATCCTAGCATTGAATTGCCGTTAACTGCTTAATGAACTGCTTAACTACTTCCAGGGTTAAATGAACTTGTAGTATTGGATTAACATCTGCAATTGTTTAAAGACTTATCTCTAACTACATTAAGACCATCTGCAGAGTTACATTACCTTGTAGCATTGAATTAAGTCTTTACCCAACTAAATACTGCTTACGGAGTTAAATTAACTTTCAGTATTAAAATAACTCTGAAATAAATTAACTTATAGCGTTGAATTGTCTTTAACTGCTTAGTGAATACTTAGTGTTAAATTGTGTAACTTCTAGTATTGAATATTATAACTGTTGTCTGTAATTGTTTAAAGACTGCAGAGTAAAATTAATTTTAGTGTTGAGTCATTTCTAACTGCATTAGTTTGTATTTCTAATTCTGAGTATTGAGCCTTTAACCACTTAAATATTGCTTACTGTTATCAGTATTGAAATAACTCTTTAAACACCTAAACGCTCAAATGAACTTGAGCATTGAATTGTTTTTAACTGCTTGATGAATACTTACAGAGTTTTTGTTGTCTGTAATTGTTTAAAGACCGCCTGCAGAGTTTATTTTTAGTGTTGAATTATCTCTAACTGCATAAAGCCCATCTGCAGAGTTCAATCACCTTTTAGTACTGAAATGAGTCTTTAACTGCTCACCTCCAAAGTTCAGTTAACCTTCAGTACTGAATAAACTGCTTAAAAACATCTACACGGTGAAATGAACTTTTAGTACTGAACAAACTCCTAAGGGATTACACCTTAGCTGCTTAAAGAATTCAATTAAGCTTTAGTATTGAATTGAATTCATCTTGAGCTTGTATACATGACTAAATGAAATTTTAGTATTGAATTAACCCTTTAACTGCTTAAAGAACACCTATAGAATGAAACTTACTCTTATTGACAAATAAATTCCTGAAGTGTTTAACTGATACTTGCAGGCCTACATTAGTTCTTAGACGTTAATTTATTCTTGAAGTGTTTAATGAATACATAAAGGGTTAAATTAGCTGTTATTGTTGAACCAGGTTTTTAAAGAATTAACGTTTGATCTGATTTATAAACACCAACAGTCCTGAGTTCTTAATATCTACAGTGTTAAAAGAACTCATGGTCAGCACTTCTGTTGAATTAATTTTTTGCTGTTTAATGAACACTTACAGAATAAAATGAACTGCTAGAGCTTAAATAATTCTTTAAATGTCCTTATGAGCCCTTACAGAGCTAAATTGAAACCTCTTTATGTGATTCATAGAGACCCACTGTACTGAACTGTCCTGCATGTTTAATACTTGGAGTGTTATTAACTCTTACAGCTCTGTGTTGAAATAACTCGTACAGTGTTCAGCAGTACATAGCGATGTGTAAACACTACGGTTGTTGTGTCAGCACTGGGGTTTAGCTGTGTGATGTCACAACATGCTTTTCTTATACACACCTTTGTAAAATGTGACAGATTTAGTACAACAACTGATGGCCTTCATCATCATCATCATCGTTGTCATCAGACAGATCTTGGGAAAAGTTTTACACACCACTATGTATTCTTTGAAAGTCTTGTCTTGTGTTGTTTATCTTAGGACTAGAGGAGCAGTAGTATGTTAAGAAAATGACAGTTTTTGGTGTGTCCCTGTTATAGGGTTTTAGTTATGGATTCTGTTGGATTAGTGTTAATACAGATTTGAGAATTCCATTCCAACATTTAAGCAAAACTGTGTAGAAATAGTGATGCTAAGAACAAATGAATTTGCTAAAGAGTGTTTGTGCATGGTGCCCTGTGATGGACCATCCAAGGTGTATTTCTAACCCAGGATAGGTTCCAGATCTACCACCACCTTGACCAGGATGAAGAGCATCTAAAAATATCAAGAAATAAATGAATAACTTGACCAGTCTCATAAATGTCATTAGAACACCACCATTTTGAGTCACATTATCGAACACAAGTCCATGTCCCGTTGTGGTCATCTTTAGTCTGTCCACCAATGTCCTGTGTTTATCTTCTTATTCTGATGCCTTGTTTTGTTTTGTTTGTTTTTTGTATTGTTGGCTAGACATCCTAATAATACCTAACAACGTACTACTCCTTGATATTTGCAATAGTAAAAAGATGATCATTTTTCTCACTTGTTGCTAATGTCCCAAAACTTTGACATCTCAGATACAATTAAATAGTTGGATAATATGGTCTCCTTTTCTCAAAAGGCTATTAAGCAGTAAATCATTGGATGTTTCACTATATATAATTCATTATTGATTGATTGATTTTCACCTCTTTGGTTAGACTGGTCCTGTTTTTTCTTGGCTTATGTAAGTTTGAGAAAACAGGTCTTTCAGGGATAGGTGTGATTTATTTTAACTCTTTATACCAGAAGCCAAAAAATGGAATTTGTGCCTGTATTGTTGTGTTAAATGTTTTTGTTCATGTCACACTACACAGTGATGGTTAGTGGCTCATAGGACAATGAGACAATGACTTATGAGTTTTTAATAAGTAATTTTGTTTATATCTAGCTGACTAGGGGCAATATAATCATAGAAAAGATCCAAAAAAGACCCCAAAATAGTTCATTTGTTTGTTTTTCATACACGATTTACACAAAGAAATTATAAATCATTATGAACAAGTGCTTGGTTATAAGCTTCTAAAATGTGAAGGTGTTTTCTTCAACCCCTGAAAGTCTGTGTAAGGTTATCCAACAGAGGGAAAAACAAAGGTCTCACATTGAAAGCCAGCAGTGTCCTGATTCATTTTATATCAGACTCACAGCCATAAAATAACTCATTTGTTAATACTGATCAAATATGTCCCATAAGTCGATTTCCATTCCACCTACAAAATGAAATACCAGCGTATTAGTAACAAGGGTTAAAAAGTGTGCTGCATTCTGGGAACACAATGATTTAGAACTTTCTGTTCCTATAATTATTAGTTATATTATTAGAATAATGACATGGTACTGTTTCTTCATCAAAGCTTGTTGTGGACATTAGAAGACCATTCCCCGCCCTACTATAATAAATACTGTTTCTATTTTAACTTTGTGCCAGAACCTTCTTACGCATTTCACGTTTTTTTGCTCAATAAAATACTTAAATACAAAAGACCTGCATACGCACTGCATACACATAATTTGGTATTTACACTTTTTTTTATTGAACAACTTCATTGTTCTTTTATTTTCAGGTGAAACAAAGAAAACTCGGTCCATCAGCAATGAAATTAATCCTGTCTGGAAAGAGGTAAGGCTTCACTGATGCACGCTTTAAAACATTAGGCTCCAACACCAATAATGTATAATAGATTATTAATTATTTTAAACCTTCATTTGGTTTCTCAGTGAGATTTATCTGCAGCTTTGTGTATTAACTTAAAATACTAAACACTTCTTTCTCTATAGATGAATAAACACAATTCAGACTGAACTGCAGATGCGCTCTTTTCTTTTATTCTTTCAGACACTCGAGTTTGATTTAAAAGGTTCTCCACTTGATTCCTCCTCCTTCATTGATGTGATTGTAAAAGATTTTGAGACCCTTGGAAAGGACAAGTAAGTCGTCTACTTCACTGGACACGCATTTAGTTTTTGTAACTAGTTTACTTTTTTAAAGATGTTATAATTTAGTTGCCTTTTTATACACAAATCCATGTACCTTTAGATTTTTATTTCACACCTCCAGCGTCCTGGGTTCGAGTCTCACTCCCGCTCACTGTGTGTGTGGAGTTTGCATGTTCTCCCCGTGCTTGGTGGGTTTCTTCCGGGTGCTCCGGTTTCCTCCCACAGTCCAAAGACATGCTTCTAGGCTGATTGGAGTCTCTAAATTGCCCATAGTGTGTGATTGCATGAGTGAATGAGTGTGTGTGTGTGCCCTGCGATGGGTTGGCACTCCGTCCAGGGTGTATCCTGCCTTGATGGAAAAAATTGAAATGAATTGAAGCAACATTCATTCATTCATTCATTGTCTATACCCGCTTATTCCTAGGACTCCTAGGGTCACGGGGGTCTGCTGGAGCCTATCCCAGCGCACATAGGGCGAAAGGCAGGGGTACACCCTGGACAGGTCTTGAAGCAACATAAACCTCCTAAACTTGTCATTATCAACTATTACCAAAAAAGGACAGACAACCAGTGTGTAAAAATAATTCATATTCATTTTTATACCTATACTGATGTGTAGGCTAGCAGTGTGATTTGCCTGTAACTTCATTATCGTCATTTGCATTTATGTTACATCGATCGAGGCTATTACATCAAATTGTATCATACTGTAACAGAATCAGTGGTATTGTCACATATTGCCTTAAGAGTCAAAATAATATGTATTTGGAGCCTGAGGTGTGCACCCCAACACCGTTACACCGTTAATATCCTCCTTTTATCTCCTGAGTGACCATTGCTCCAGTGAAACGTTGCAAATATGACTGGACTTGATTTGGTTTTGAACCATTTTCACACAGAGATGCAGCCAAACTTCAAGGGACGTTAGCGAATAAACACTCAGGGGCAACAGTTTAAGTTGTGATTCTTGAAGCTCTAGAAGCAGGAAAAATGGGCAAGCATAAGGATTTGAGCGAGTTTGTGGTCTGCAGTGGTCAGTATCTATCAAAAGTGGTCCAAGGAAAGAACAGTGGTGACCGGTGACATGGGCGGCCAAGGCTCATTGATGCACGTGGGGAGTGAAGGCTGGCCCGTGTGATCCGATCCAACAGACGAGCTACTGTTGCTCAAATTTCTGAAGAAGTTAATGTTGGTTCTGATAGAAAGGTGTCAGAATACACAGTGCATCACAGTTCAGGGCCGTTTTGGCAGCAAAAGGGGGACCGACACAATGTTAGGCAGGTGGTCATAATCTTATGCCTGATCAGTGTACCTTTAAATAGTAAAAGGGCAAATTTGCTAGCCCTTCTGGTGGTCCAGCGCTCACATTGCCGTGGCCCGGGTTCGATTCCCAGTAGGGAAACTACTGAAGAGTTTAACTCTCTGTGCCGGTCCCAAGCCTGAACACAAATGGGAGGGTCACTTCAGGAAGGACATCCGGTGAAAAACCTGTGCCAAATCGAAACATGTGGACCAAATGATCTGCTGTGGCGACCCCGAACAGGGAGCAGCTGAAAGAACAACAACAACAACAGTAAAAGGGCAAATTTTCCACATAAGATTCAGTAACCTTTGCTACATTGCATTCATATTTTTTCCCTAGATTTTATTTTATAAATATGCATTAAAAAAACTTTTTACACTGACTGTATAATGTGATTCTTTACAAGATATTACTGTAAAGATTATTACAGTAAGAATGACAAGAGTAGCTTCATGATAGGAGGCGAAGACGGATTTAGGTGAAGACTTTTATTGTGCACTGTGCAAAAAGACAACCATACTGTGAGAAGAAACAAAACAGTGTAAACAGGTTACGAGCAAGACTAACGGCAAACACGGCAATTATGCAAACTCTGCATCAACAGAAGCTTGAGAATAAGATGCTGAAACACAGAAACTTATCAGGAGCAGGACACAGATTGACTTATCAGGAACAGGACACAGAGACTGATCGGGACATGTGATGTGTAGTTTATCATAAACTACTGTATACTGGAATCTTTTTCACATACGTCTATGCACATTTGATTTACACTGTGTGTGTGTGTGTGTGTGAGTGGGTGTGTGTGTGTCTGTAAAATTTACTCAGAACAGCAGAATATTAGAACATTAAGGGATTATCCATTTGTCTCTGTGTCTCAGATATGTCTCAAGACCACATTGTTGGTTGCCACACCCACAGAGCCAGGTTGAGGCTTGTTGTGTAATGCCGTTAGACAGGGGGGGGGGCATTCAGGATTTAGGATTTCAATGATTCAGAAATATAGAGACTAAGATATATGAGAATTCACTACATCTGTGAAGCCTCATATTCATGAATCCTCATATATCTTAATCTCTATATTCCTAAATCATCCTATGCAAGGATTAAGATATACAGAGCTTTAGGAATATGAGGATTCGGGAATATAGAGATTAAGATATACAAGGCTTCAGGAATAGGATTCAGGAATTTGATGATTCAGGAATATGATGATTCAGGAATATAAGGATTCAGGAATATGATGATTCAAGTATGTAAGGATTCAGGAATATGAGACCTCTGGAATATGATGATTCAGGAATATAAGGATTCAGGAATATGAGTCTTTGGGAATATTAGGTTTCAGGAATATTAAGATTCGTGAACATAAGGATTCCTTAATATGATGATTCAGGAATATAAGTATTCTGGAATATGATGAATTAGGAATATGGTGATTCAGGAATATGATGATTCAAGAATGTAAGTATTCAGGAATATAAGGATACAGGAATATGAGTATTCATGTATTTGATGATTAAAGATCAAATACAGAAAAACAACACAGAGCTAGGACCAAAGGAATATGATGATTCGGGAATATAAGGATTCTGGAATATGATGAATTTGGAATATAAGGATTATGGAATTTGATTCAGGAATATTAGGATTTAGGAATATGATTCGATGCATTCACTTTAGTTTTGTGATCCTGTTGATTTTGCAGTTGCAGTTGCATTTTTTTACTCACACCTCCAGGGTTGGGAGTTTTCATACATGTCTCCACCCTGTGTACATGCAATTTGCAAGTTCTCCTTGTGCTTCAGTGGTCTCCTCTGGGTACTCTGGTTTCCTTCCCCAGTCAAAAGACATGCCTTGTAGGCTGATTAGCCTCTAAATTGTCTGTCTGTGTCCCCCACCTTGTCCCCTGAGTCACTTGGGATAGGTTCCCTAATCAGTACAGGAAATGGAGGGAGTCTTGCTTTCTATACCTGAATGGATAAGAGCTTGATTTAAATCATTATTCGGTGCTTAATGAAATTTTTAGCTGGTAGTCAGGATTAAAACTGCTGCTATGTTGAATTTAAAGTGTATATACTTATAAGAGTGTTACATTATGAGCGCTTGTTTCTTTGTGCAGTGCGTGTTAAATATCTAGGACGTTTTTTGTTTGCTTTGTGCTCTGTTGAAATAAGATTAGTCACATACAGCGCAGTGTGTAGTCTCAGGGTGGAACAGAGTCATATAAAGTATACAAGAGTGAGAGAGGAAGAGGAGAGAGTCTGCACTGTGCTGATTGTCCAACCAAATGAGATAGAGAGAGAGAGAGAGAGAGAGAGAGAGAGATAATATGGTGTCTAGGTTCCCTGCGCAGTTTATGTATAATAGTAATGCTGTTATGAGGAATTAATTGTTGGAGAACACTGTGCCTGTTTGTAACCCACTGGGAAGAGCTTCCTACATTCTTCATAATGCGCTTCATTATTGTCGGCTGTCCAGTTAGCTGCGTCAGATTCGCAAACAGAAAGAGCTGTTGGAGTCGTAAGCTAGCGAGACTCTCAACAACAGCTCCTCCTACATGCCCAAACATTTCAATCGTTCCTGCAGCTGTAACTGTTTCCCTGCTGTACTGAACCACACTGACTGTGTTAAGGAATAAAACACAACAGGATATGCTGTTACTGGAAAATAATCAGTGACTGGCTGCCTGAAGTTGATTATACTCTTATAACAGCAAGTGCTGAAACAATACCACAGCAATTTTGGGGGTTGTGTATTTTTTTAAATAATTAAAAGATACTTTTTCATCAGTTTAATGTGGAACATTCAAAAACAAGTCCCTGTATTCACCCATCCCCTCACCAGCCTTACTTCTTTCTCTCTTTAAGCAAAAAATGCAGCTGATTATGGTGCAGAAAAATAATTGAAAGCTTATTTACTGTTACAAAGTTCTGACACTGGAGACTCCTTCTATTCATCCAGACATATTCTACACTACTCATCCTACACAGGATTGATCCTAGGAGTCTCGGGAAACAAGACTGGGGGACACCCTGGATAGGTTGCCAGCTCATCACTAGGGAAAAATCACTCACACTCTCACACACACTATTAAGAAATGCCAATCAGCCTAGAGTGTATGTCTTTCGAGTAAACTGGAATACCCAGAGGAAATCACAGGGAGAACATGCACGATTTGTGTACTCACGGGATGGAGACGGCAATCGAACCCCCATCCCCCCGAGACTCCTTTCATGAATATTACATAAGTATTTCCTTACAAAAAGCTTTGCAATATATAAATATATATCAATGCTTACACCTTTTTATTGGTTAATTAATATAATTAATGCTAACACTTTTGAAGATGTTGAGGTTCTCTTTGGGAGTGACACGGTTGGACAGGATTAGGAACGAGTACATCAGAGGGACAGCCCATGTTGGGCGTTTTGGGGGACAAAGTTATGGAGGCCAGATTAAGATGGTTTGGACATGTTCAGAGGAGGGAGAGTGAGTATATCGGTGGGAGAATGTTGGATATGGAGCTGCCAGGCAGGAGGCAAAGAGGAAGGCCAAAGAGGAGGTATATGGATGTAATAAATGAGGATATGAAGCTAGTGGGTGCAAGTGTTGAGGATGCAGAAGATAGGGATAGGTGGAAAGAGATGATTCGCTGTGGAGACCCCTGAAGGGAAAAGCCGAAAGAAGAAGAAGAAGAATGCTAACACCTTTGGTCTTAAATTGTGTGGGGTGTCAAATCTACCATACAAGTCCATGTAAATGAACTGTTGCTATAGCGATAATAAAGTAGTACTATACAGCACAAGAATGAATTTAAAGCTGTTATTTGCTGTATAGATGGCACTATTGGGTGCTGCTGTTACTGAAAATGAAACAACACTTTCTGGTAAAAAATCAGAATCAATACTGTGGTGTAAACATGTTACATTACTGTGTTAGAATAATCGAGATGAACAGGTCGACAGAGCAAGCGAGCAGGAATTGCCTCAGGATCAGCGAGTGAATCATGAGCATGCGACCAGGAAATTAGAGTGATATGGAGTGTTTGTGTTTGAGGGTGCAGTCATGACTTTTGCGTACACTGACATGGAAAAAAGTGCTTGCAGAAGTTTAGACTAGGAGTACGGCAAACTATATGCTTGATTGACCATAATTGTGT
Organism: Hemibagrus wyckioides; assembly: GCF_019097595.1. Classification (NCBI taxonomy): domain Eukaryota; kingdom Metazoa; phylum Chordata; class Actinopteri; order Siluriformes; family Bagridae; genus Hemibagrus; species Hemibagrus wyckioides. The sequence goes on along the minus strand of NC_080722.1, from coordinate 18,750,214 downwards.
GTTTATACCACATTAAAGATCACACTTCTTTTGTACACATGTTTTGTGGGGGTCATTCATTTTGTTTGTACAGTTTGTCTCCACTTGTACCATTAGAGTGAATCAGTACATTGTTGTTCTGATCGATAAGTTTTAACCTGCAGTGAAATGTTTTAATGTGGGAGTGGTCTCTTTCAGGACGACTCCACCCCCAACCACCTCCACAGTGATCATATACTTAGTGAAAATTATATACTATGCCTTTCACAATCACTAGGACTCAACCCAACTGAAGAAACCTACGTGAGATGTTAAAGTGACGCCATCCTCAATACACCATCTGAGGGAATTTCTTTTGAGAGAACAGTATTTGTTACTCCAGTACAGTTTCAGAGACGTGTAAAGTCTCTGCCACGGGAGCTGAAGCTGTTCTGGTGTCTGGTGGTGGCCCAACCTCATAGACGAGACTTCCTTTACATTGCCATGTGTATATTTTTACTTTGACGTATTGCATTGAATTATTTTTTACGATAAATGTTATATAATAATAACATTAGTATTCCAAGAAAAAAAAAATCCAATTTTTTTAAAAAACACTGGAAATGATATTACATTAATGTTACATGTGCTCTAAACATAACATTAAACATGTCAAGTTTCACACGCCAATGAAAGTTTATAAATATTAGCTAAAGCAAGACTAACAATTAATTAAAATGTGTGCTTAAGGCAGGCTATCATGTTAACATCCTCATCACACATGTTTAGAATAAGTCAGTGTTTGTAGATGAAGCACTCCCAGTATGCACATAATAGTCCACTGCAAACATTCTCTGGCCACAGCAAAAACTGGTCGAGCTTCGAAATGCATGTGATGATGGGTTGGCAAAAGCCTGTATGTCTTTAGTGAGCTAGATGAGTGTTTGCATTGGGAGGAGGTTTCCTCTTTGCTGGTCACAAAGCACACAAAGGGTGTTTTTTATTTTTTATTTGAAAGCCAGGCTTCAGGTCAGCTCTGCTTTGCGCTTGTGAAAGTTGTCCTCTACTGCAATTCCTGATTTTTATGGTGTGCAGAGAGTGCAAATCTCAGTTTCCCCGTGTCCGGAGCTTTCAGCAGAATGCTAGGCGTTTCCTCTTCACATCATTATCACAGTGTCTTGGCTCGGACATGGCCTGGTTTTATCCAGCAGTGCAGCCCCAAATTACGAGGATCAAGTCAAATGAAAACCTTAAAACTGTGACAGATTTGAGAAACAAAAATGTTTCTTTAATAAAAATGAATTAATTAGTCGTAAAAGTAAAATATATAAAATGAAGGTTTTCATTTGTCTCACCATCATATCAAAGGTTGTGTATTTTCTGGCTTGATTTTGTTAGTTAGTTTGTTAATCGCTGCAAAATCTGACTCTTGACCCTTTGTTACAGGTTTATTGGCTCTGCAAAAGTCAACTTGACAGACCTTGCAAGTGGTCAAGCGAAGTCTCTTTCTTCGAAAAATTTAGCTTTGGTCAATGACAGTGGGCAAAGTATTGGAGTAAGTGGTCTAATTTATTCATTGATTTAAAAAAATTGTTTAAAACTGTTACGGTTTATCTGACTGATTAACGGTTTATCTGAACTATAGGCCACGATCGATCTGGTAATTGGTTATGAGCCACCTGCTAACTCTCCACCAAACCCAAATGATCAACAAGATGGCGCCGTGGCAGGAAACACAGGTATGTGTTACTGAATACTGAATACGCAGTTATGGGTTACCGAATACTGAATATTCAGGTATGTGTTGCTGAATACTGACTAAGAAGGTATGTGTTACTGAATACTGAATACGCAGGTATGTGTTACTGAATACACCGATATGTGTTACTGAATACTGACTAAGAAGGTATGTGTTACTGAATACTGAATATTCAGGTGTGTGTTACTGAATACTGAATATGCAGGTATGTGTTACTGAATACTGAATACGCAGTTATGGGTTACCGAATACTAAATATGCAGGTATGTGTTTCTGAATACTGACTAAGAAGGTATGTGTTACTGAATACTGAATACGCAGGTATGTGTTACTGAATACTGAATACACCGATATGTGTTACTGAATACTGACTAAGAAGGTATGTGTTACTGAATACTGAATATTCAGGTGTGTGTTACTGAATACTGAATATGCAGGTATGTGTTACTGAATACTGAATATTCAGGTATGTGTTACTGAATACTGAATAGTCTACAGAAGTATCCCATCTTCATGTTTAATGAAATCTTCGCAAGAAGAATTTGGTCTATTGGGAACATTCACACAGGAAACCTCACGATTCCTCACGTGTACACAAATCATCTTTCCCTTATTTCAGCAGTTATTTCACTACAAAAACATGTAGATTACAGATTTTCTTCTCGAATGAAGCAGGCATGACTTTTTTCAACTAAATTTTTGAAAGATTATCGCAAATTACTGACCTGCAACTAATGAGATCAAGGTCAAATGATCCTCAAATGACCCCACGATGGGGTGACTTCCGAATTATAAAAAAAGTGTCTCTTGCTTTGTAATCTTCTCAAGCAGTACACCTTCGTCAGGATTAACATTCGCATTACAGGGAAGTTCCTTAAGCCTGGATTAACTGATAATCCAAAATCCATCCCAGATTTCAGCAACAAGGTGGTTATGAGTTACATTTCCTGTGTAAAGTCAGTGTTAGCGAAGCCTGTTTTGATGAATAGTAAGATATGCTGCTAATGTCACGCAGATTAACAGAAAGATTTTATGTCTATGCAGCGATAATAAAAATCAGCTGAAAAAATAACAAATCTATAAACACTGATTGCTTATACAGATACTTTCTATCCCGCTAATTTCTATAGAAAATGCAGAACTGAAATAAAATGAACATTTCCGTCCATTTATGAATTGCTTCTGGAACACCCAACAGCATCAAAAATGATCCAAGGAAAGAGTAGAATGATGCTGGATCACCTTTTCTTCCAAAGCAGCTTTTATTCTCTGTGGAATGCTGTTGAACTTGTTGTCATACATTTTAGTGATATCATCTATTCACTGGATCAAACCGAATATCAAATTACCTGCATGGGGTTTACTAAGGTCAACATTTTATATTCTGGTCAGTGAAGTGCAGGTACCAATATTAGCTCATGACCCTCATGTGTTTTAGTGACCGTGTAAAATTTAAACTGAATTTAAGTAGATAAGAAATAGAACTTTTTTATCAACACATTGAGGCACTATTTATCTTATTTATGTCCTCATCTAAGGGAGCAGATGTTAAACTATTGTTTTTGCCTCTCAGCTTTTTCTTGTGTAAAAAAAATCAGTTTTTTATTGTTGTTTATATGATTTTTTATGTAACTTTCTCACATACAGCTTAGTTACCTACAGCTTTCTTTCACCTTTTCCACTCAATTCAATTTTATTTGTATAGTGCCTTTAACAACTGACGTCTCAAAGCAGCTTTACAGGAATATAAAAATTCTGAATAAAATTCTGAAGGTTAAATATATATTCCAAATGACCAAGCCAGATGCAGTGATAAGGAAAAACTTCCTGAGGCGATATGAGGAAGAAAACTTGAGAGAAACCAGACTCAAAGGAGAAACCATAGTCCTCTTCTACAGCTGTATATAGTCAAGCAGAATTGTGTAACCAGGAGCTTTTGAGACACTCAAGTACTTTTTTTCATTTTGATACGTGAAAGAAAACAATGGGTGTCCAGTATAAAAATGCACAGGCATAAATCATGCTCATTGGTTAAACAGGGCAGCGGTAGCTCAAGTAGTTAAAGCTCTGGGTTGTTGACCAGAAGCTTGGGGTTCAAGCCCTAGCACCGCCAAGCTGCCACTGTTGGGCCCTTGACCAGGGCCCCTAACCCACCCTGCTCCAGGGGCCCTTCATCATGGCTGAGCCTGTGCTCTGACCCCAAGGATGAGTTATGTGAAGAAAGAATTTCACCGTGCAATAATGTATATATGTGACAAAGACAACTTAACTTTAAACAGTAATTTGTTTAGAACATTTTTAGCAAATCTTGTATTAAAGATATTTTAATATACTGTAAAAAAAAAATGCCTTAAGTGCAAGGGCACACTACAAAAAATTATAATAAAATACATTATGAATACAAACAAGAACAAGCTACTGCAGAGTAAACAGAGGCTGTATACACAGGCTGTGTGTACGCTAAACAGAAAACAGGTGATCTGGTAAATTAAGTCCGTGTGAGTCGAGTTGTGGGAAGGCGGAACGTTGGACACACGCCACTTAGCCCGTGAGTGTCCCAGTAGCGTCACCCAGGCCTCAGTCTGCTGAACGAGTTTTCATTACTTCTGTATCAGCTGATATTATGGAGTTGACATCAGTGCCATGTTGGATTCAGTAGTGCATAGTAGTTTGGATTGTGGTTTGATAAGGTGATGATTAAATGTATCCCGAAGTGTAAAAACATATTCAGTTCAATTCAATTTTATTTGTATAGCTCAATTTTATTTGTATTGTCTCAAAGCAGCTTTACAGAACAAAAAACATAGTGTAAAAAAAGTCCTAGATGTTAAATCACATCACATGATTATGTATATTATAAAATATGATGTGACACAATGAAACTATATTGTGCCAACAATTTCATTTTTTCAGTGTTTGTTTGAGAAGTAACTTGTCATGTGTCCTTCCCTGAGATTGAGGGTATATATAATTCCTGTGTTTAACCTTAAAGTAATGTACAGTATACATGTGTTTTTGCTCTTGAGCAGGTGGGGCTGATGGAGATGAAGATGCCACAGACACGGGGGGTTCACCATCTTCTGCTCAGCCAGGCCAGAAACCTAAGTGGAGGGCCAAAAAACAGCGGCCTTTATCCAACAAACCGCAGGACTTCCAGGTACAGTGGCTTCTACACCATGCCTAAGAAAGGATTTCTAAATTAGTCCCATTTAACATTAGTGTTGCTTCAGTTCAGTTTTTCCAAGGCTGAAATCAAAAGGAACAAGACATGAGATTCGTAAGTGATCTGATTTTGCTTCCATTATCAAGATCCGGGTCCGGATCATCGAGGGTCGCCAGTTGCCTGGAAACAACATAAAGCCTGTTGTGAAAATACATGTTTGTGGAGAAACTCACAGAACTCGCATCAAAAGAGGAAATAACCCTTTCTTCGATGAGGTATGAACATAAATTTTTATTTTAAATGAGGACTGATGTTGCTAGGATGGATATAAACACTCGAGTAAACTTTTCTCCTTTTCAGTGTGCTGGATAAATGAAATAATGTTGTTTTTTATTCTAATTTGTTGCAGATGTTCTTCTACAATGTCCACATGCTGCCATCAGACCTTTTTGATCAGCATGTCAGCATTCGGGTTAGTACAAGCGATTCAGATAGGGATGTGCTGACATGAGAATATCATAACAGGTTTATTGGATGTTTTGTTGTGTTGTTTTTATAACAACGTTTATATATATAGGATATATATGTATATTGTCACAAATTCTGCCATGTTTATGATATTTTTTTGGAACAGAATGTAATTTCTTGACGGTAAGAGCCTAAACATTATTAAAATTATTTGAAGTATTTATTTAGACTAGATTAAACTCTTTCTGCAGGTGTATAACTCTTCATCGCTGAGAGCTGACAGTCTTATGGGAGAATTTAAGGTACACACTATGTCTCTCTCTCTCTCTCTCTCTCATTTGTGTTACACTACAGAGTTAATTGTTCTTATTCTGTTATTATGTCTCAGATTGATGTTGGCTACATTTATGATGAACCAGGTATGTTACTAAAATTCCCCACTGCAGCTTGATTTACGCATTACTACTCATGTTCACGTTAATGAAACAGTGCCATTGTTTGTGCTTTTTCCTGTCAACTGTAGCTCACTGTGTCATGAGGAAATGGCTGCTCCTAAATGACCCTGATGACTCGAGCTCTGGAGCAAAAGGCTACCTGAAAGTCAGCATGTTCATCGTGGGGACTGGGGACGATCCTCCGGTACTTACTTTGTCTGGTTATGTCTGCATATTGTCACTGTTGTTTTAAAGAATAACACAATAATTGATCAAATTATGAAGGAAGCAAATGTAGGTGCATTCCATGATGCTCAGTAGGCCTCCTGAGTGAGTTAAAATGACAGTATTCCTGCCTAATTGGACAGGTGGAGAAGAGGGAGCAGGACAGTGATAATGATGATATTGAGAGTAACCTCCTTCTGCCAGCTGGAATCGCACTGAGATGGGTTACGCTGCAGCTTAAGGTGTTTCGTGGCGAGGATATACCCCAAAGTAAGCCAGAATCTCACAGCATACCATCTCACACCACACCATTTTAAACCAATAACCTTCAATTAGAAAAAAAAGGTTCACTGGGGTTCTACAAGATTTTATTCACCCAGGACACTGGATATTTTTCCACTGAATGTATGTCTTGAAAATGAGTACAAGGCCATCAAGTTCTACACAAACTGACTGAAGTGCCGTTGCCATCAGCCAAACCCCAAACCCCCTATTCCCCACCAATACCCCCAGTCATTCCCCAGTCTTTTATAGCTGTTAAGGACTAAGGACCACTTTACACTAAGCATACTCTTTGCTGCTATACACACTACAGTACACTTTGTATACACTACAGTTCACTTTGTTACTTTATACAATATTCACCATGTTTCTAATGGTTTTATACTATATGCATCACATATTTTTCACTGTGCAATATATACATATCAATATTCATTTTAATAATCAACCTACATGTAGCATACACTTATCTTGTATATTTCATCTTTATAGTATACTCGTATACTTAGTATACTTAGAGTATTATATTTAAAGGTCTCCGTTGCAATATTGTATACAATGACAATAAAATACCCTACCTTACCTACAGAACCCTAGGGTTCTTTACTTAGCTCCAAAGATTGACCAAAAAGTTCTATTGTGACAACAAAGAACCCTTTTGGCACAAAGTGTACTACATGCATGCATTTACATTATTCTGTTAAATTTTCTAATAGTCGTTTATGCTGTTTGGTTGCATTGTGCATATATTGCAATCAATATTTTTTGCTTGGTTATTATTACTATAATTATAACAACAATATACTGTGTATCTTGCGGTGTATAAGAACCGAACCACATTCTTTCCCTCATATCAGTCCTATCAGTGTTTCATAACATCCCTCACACAGTTTACTGATAATCTTCTACGCTTTCAGTGGATGACTCCATTTCTCAGTCATTGAAAGAGGCATTTGGAGGAGAAAGCAATAAAAAGAATCTAGTAGACCCCTTCATGGAGGCATGGTTCGCTGGGAAGAAGGTACAGCATCAGATATTGTACTCTTAAAATGAGAAATCTTTGGGTGTAATGTTTTGGGGGTTTTTTTTTTGTTGTTTTTCTCCATAGTTGTGCACAAAAGTAATTGAGCAGAATGCAAACCCTGAATGGAACCAGCTGCTAAATCTTCAGGTTAAGGTAATAATAATAGGTGGCATTGTGATCTCTGGATATGTAGGATTTTTTGTTTCATATAAATAGCCCAATGTAAATATTTTTTCCCCCTTTTGTAGTTTCCGTCTATGTGTGAACGGATCAAACTGACCATATTCGACTGGTGAGTTCTTTTACTGCATGCTTGCCTTGATTTCTGTGTGCCAAAGCTGTAGAGGAGACGAGTAAATGAAGCATGCTTGTGATGTTGCCTTGGGAGACTGTCGTAAACTAAATACTCCAGGACTCTGTAATGGGAGATTGTGAAAGCTGGGTGGATCCCGGCAGACTGTATGAGTCAGTGCGGTGCTTCCCCTCCTTCTCCCACAGTGCATTCCTCTGCTAAAGCCCACTGATGGGACTGTGGAAAATCTGAGGAGGTCCAGTGCTAGGCTGTGACTGCCACGCATTTCAATTCACATGACATGCTAGCTCACTTTAACTGACTGCGTCTCTCAATCCCTACCCCCTCTTTAGGGATCGCCTCACAAGAAATGATGCCATAGGCACCACGTACTTGAACCTGACCTCAATAGCGTCCTCTGGTGGTGAAGTTGAAGGTATGGCATTTAGGTTGCATCTCAGTGCTACAGCAAAATTCAGCACACAGTGTATGAACTCAGTTGGAGTATTGTAGTGTAATGAATTGGGTTGGTCTGGGGTTTCCTTTTTAAATCTCTTTCCTATTTTTTTTTTTTGCTCTGCTGTACTAGAGGAGGATCCAGGAAATGGGTTTCCAGGATATGCAGGTTAAATAGGTTTACCGCCCGTCAGCTTTTCCATAGCTCCGTGCATGCTGTTCATAATAATCCCACACACAGAGAGGAAAAAAAAGAAAACATATTTATCAGTTTCTTGTTGCTTGCTTGTTTTGTATTTGTCAGTTATGTTTTGTAACTCTGCCAAATAGTGATCTATATAATATTACATCATATAACCTGAAGAAAGGTTTGCAGTTATATTACATATTACTTGCTTATTTATTAAGCAAGTTCCCTGCAGTGCATGGACTCATGTATTTAAACCTGCTTTTTTACTTTATGTTGCTTGTAGTCTTGGAATGTTCTGTTTATTTGGACACACCGTACTATACTCCTTTCGTTGCTTTTCTTCTTCTATAATTCATCTTGATGGATACACAATATCCATGAAGGAGTTGTGAAAATACTGTTATTTACAGTATACGACATTTAAGTAGCTCTGTTTGATATTGTCCATCTAGACACGTCGTCCATAAGCTTTATACACACCTCATTCAACTAACACATCTAACTCTTAAACACCTCTGGGATGGCTTTGGCATTAACAATTTTCTTAAACTTTGTTATACCTACAACAGCATCGTCATCTGTCTAACACCTCAAACCCGACACCCTTCTCTGGAATGCAATAACTCAGCTAACCCTGCATCTGCCATCATTTGAAGAAAGCCATGGATAAATAACAGAGCTGTCATTCTTACAGGAGAAAGTGGAGAAACTGAGGTTGGCTTTCTACCCGCATTTGGCCCAAGCTACATAAACCTTTATGGCAGCCCAAGGGAGTTTACAAGTTTAATAGATCCTTATGAAGACCTTAATTATGGAAAGGCAAGTATGAAGTGGCTGTTAATATTCTCAGCTTTTCAATTTTACAGTTACTATACTCAGTATGACTGGACATTGTGAAATAAATCATTTTGAATGATTTAAAGTTTATGATAATTGTTCAAAAGTTTTTCTATTATTCCTGTTATATTTCTGGAAAGAACTGCTTTGTGATAACCTCCATAAATGTCATGTCAACAAAATTAAATTGAATTGAATTGAGTTTTCACTTAACAACATTCTCAAATGTTTCTCAAAGGGTGAAGGTGCAGCCTATAGAGGACGGATACTTGTTGAACTTTCCACTAAGCTTGAAGGAAAGGCAGAGAAGGACGTGGAGGCCATATCAAACGACGACATCTTGGTTACTCAGGTAGTGACCTCAGTTAAGCCTGACCTTTGGTTTTGCATGTCACATTTGCATGTCATATTTATTTATTCTTTATTTGTGGCTTGTTTGTTTGTTTGTTTTGTTTTACAGAAATACCAGCGAAGGAGGAAGTACTGCCTGTGTGCTGTGTTCCACAGTGCCACCATGATACAAGAGCCTGGAGAGCCTATTCAGTTTGAAGTTAGCATTGGGAACTATGGCAATAAGCTGGACACTACGTGCAAGCCTCTTGCTTCAACCACTCAGTACAGCTGTCCCATGTTTGATGGTAAGGACAGGATAAATCAGAGTATATGGCAGGATCAGGGTGGATTCTGAGTATCCTAAAACGTACTGTGGAATTAAAATGTTTTCTAATATGATATTAACATACTTCATCATGCTTTTGGAGAGCACTGAGATCATTCACTGGCATCAGAGTCATTTCATTTTATACTGAGAGTATACTGTGAATTAAAAGTGAGATACTGAGAGTATACAGTGGAGTCATGGCACATTTGCAGTATAGTGTAGTATATTGGTTTCATAGTGTATAGGGAGCTTACTTTGAAATCACTCTGGTTTCAGAGCAAACTAAGAGCTTACTGTGGAGTCAGTTTGGATTCAGAGTATATTAAGAATATACTTTGGAATCAGCATTGTTTTGGGGGAGTATTTGTGAGTATAGAATGAAATCAAGGCTGTTTTGGGGGTACACTGAGAGCATAGTTTTTAATCTGTTTGTTTTTTAGAGCATATTCTGAGTATACTGTGAAATTAGTTGGGTTTCAGAGTATACTGAGAGTATACTGTGCATTCAGGGTTCTTTTGGAGCCTACTGAGAGTATACTGTGGAAATAGTTTGCTTTTTAGAGTATACTGTGAGTGTAATGTGGAATCAGGGTAGTTTTGGAGTATAGCAAGAGTATACTCTGAATCTGTTTGGTTTTTAGAGTATAGTGAGAGTATACTCTGGAAACCTGGATGTTCTGGGGTCTACTGAGAGCGTACTGTAGAATCATTTTGGTATCAGCGTATTTTGTGAGTATGCAATGTAATCAAGGATGTTTGGGGATATACTGAGATATACTGAGATATATTGAGAGTATACTGTAGAATCAGTTTGGTTTCAGTGTTTGTTGAGAGTATACTGTGCAACCAGGGAGCACAGCGAGTCTACATCAGAATCAGGGTGGTTTTTGGACTATATTATAAAATCAGGTTGGCTCCAGCTTATTCATTCTCTCCATTCTGGCTTTATAGGTAATCATTACTACTACTTGCCCTGGGCTAACACGAAGCCGGTTGTTGCCGTGATGTCATTTTGGGAGGATATCAGTCATCGCTTAGATGCTGTTAACATTATTCTCCACATCACAAACCGTTTGGTATGTACAGTATATTGTTGACTGGTAACACACATTTAAACAATTAATTCTGCACTCTAAAATGTAGGGTAACTTCATTTGCTCTATGGCATTAACTGGAATTGTAAACTGTTCGCCATAACCTGCTCACTAATTTCAGCAAGATAATATTACCGAGCTGAAAACTGCAGTACTGGCTAAAGTCTCTGACACAAAACTGTTCGAGATTTGGACCAAGCTTTTAAGCCAAGTCATGGAGGACATCAGGAGGTGAGGTTAATTACACAACATTACACATTAAGTATTGGGGTTTATTTTTATTTCAGCGTGATATTGATATCAACAAGTTTGCCTTCAGTGTTTTATCAGTGTCCTAAATCAATCCCCTTAGCTTTAAACTGCCGGACCTTGAGGGTAAAGCTAACCTCACAGCCCTGGACATCCAGATCAAGAAGCTAAGAGACAGCACCTTACAGAGCATCCTGACCGCAGCTGAGTACTTGTTACAGGAGGGAGCTAACAGTACAGACACCATCGGCATCGTTGACGGCTGGCTGGAGAAACTTAAACAACTGGCTGAGGAGGTGGTTATTTTTTCAGAATTTGTTAAAAATCTTTAACTTTCTTTTTGTTATGTTACATGTTAGCTTCAGACTACTCACTCCACTGCTCTAATTCTACACGATGTTTAGAATGTGAATTGTATTTTGGTGTTCATATAAATGATGAGTTTTATATGTTCTCTTCAGCCCCAGAACAGCATGCCTGATGTGATTATTTGGATGTTGAGAGGAGAGAAACGGGTGGCTTACAGTCGCATTCCAGCTCATCAAGTTCTCTATTCAGTGTACAGCGAGCAGGCATGTGGACAGTACTGTGGAAAAACCCAGACCATCTTTTTAAAGGTATCATTATACTATTAAATCACTACTGCTAAAGTAATAATGTTGAACATTTGTGCTACTCCTTGCACTATTTATTTTAATTTATTACAAAAATCTCGTTCAAACAAGCTAGATATAGAACGTCAAACAAAGTTCAGAATAACAAGCTACTTACACTTGAAGACAAAGTTGGCTGAGATTCATCTACCATTTTTTTCAAGCTGAGAGGCTCATGAGAGAGACAGCCCTTAAAATAGTCGACTCCCTGATCAGTGCCCTGACTACTGAACTAGGCAGCTGATTGAGACGCACCCTCAGTATATCACTGTGTCCTGTAATGAGAACTGTCTTCTTCTGCAGTACCCAATGGATAAAAACAAAGGTTCCAAGATCCCTGCCCAAATACGGGTGAATATGTGGCTGGGATTAGTCGCAGTCGAGAAAAAGTTTAATGCTTATGCCGAGGGAACGTTTAACGTCTTTGCAGAACTGGTAAATCCATTTATGTTTCTTTTAAATGTATACTTATAGTCACGTACACTTTTCACTGAGGCTGCCTGAGAAATGACAGAAGCATCTTTCTACTCAACAGTATGAGAACCAGGCGAAAATTTTGGGCAAGTGGGGTACTTCGGGTCTGCTGAATCGCCCTAAGTTCTCTGACGTGACTGGAAAAATGAAACTAAAGCAGGAGTATTTTATGCCCCCTCAAGGCTGGCAGTGGGAAAATGACTGGTTTGTGGATCCAGAGAAAAGGTACATAGATTAGTATGATGGTTTGCTAAATTTTAAGGGTACAGTGTATTATACGATATTTAGTGGATTTAATATCCGAACTGTACAGTAATTGTATTGTGATATGTGTGATAGTTTGCTGACGGAGGCTGATGCAGGACACAGTGAGTTTGTGGATGAGGTTTTTGAGAATCAGACCCGTTATCCTGGAGGAGAGTGGGCAGCAGCGTCAGTGCCGTATACAGATGTGGTAAGAACTTAGTCATTGATAGTTTTTAAAATGTGTGCCGAAAGTTTTCAATGGATTGCTTTGATTTAGAAATAACTATAAATGCCCTGACAAGGTTTTTTGAGAATTCTTAGTACATGCTTACAGAATGGAGAGAAGGCTAATCCGCCAGAGGAGACAGAGTGTCCACGTGGATGGGAGTGGATGGATGATTGGACCTTTGATGACAAAAGGGCAGTAGATGAAAGAGGTCCGGCTCCTTACATATAAAGTTGCACTAGTGCTTAACGAAATTAATTATGTTAGACAACTGTCTGGTTTGTCTGTATTGAGATGGTGTTTTTGGATGAGTTAATGAGTGTGAATATTTGGTTGAAGGTTGGGAATATGGAGTCACCATTCCTCCTGATGATAAGCCTAAGTCATGGGTGGCAGCGGAGAAAATGTATCATATCCACCGCCGTAGAAGAAAAATCAGACGGCGCAAAAAAAAGGCCGGTGGTGCCTCAGCCACTGAGGTATGAAATATCAACTATTTAGTAAAATATAATTAAATCAGGTGTTTAATCACATCATCGCAATTATATATTAAATATTGAAATTAAATGTGACATTTTGAGCTCACCTAATCCTTTCTGCATTGCGCCTTTCCATACTAGAAAAAAGACATAGGTGATCCAGAAGGTTGGGAGTTTTCTTCTCTCATTGGATGGAAATTCCACCAAATGGAGCGCTCCTCTGATTCGTTCCGCAGACGCCGCTGGAGAAGGAAGATGGAACCTTCAGACAGCATCGGGGCGTCAGCCATCTTTAAATTAGAAGGAGCACTGGTGAGTAAATTTAGTGAAGCTGTCAGCATTCATTTACAGTGGGTAAGTTCCTGAAATAAATACGTAAATTTAATTCATTGGTATTAAATATTCTATGGCTTAGGGGTTTGCATTTAATTCTTTTTACAGGGAATTGATATGGAAAGAAAGGGGGACGAAAAGGGTTCAAAATCAGACGCTACTAACCTGTTTGGAGCCAATACACCCAATGTGTCATGTACTTTTGAGCGTAAGTATGATGTCATTAAAGGATTACTTTTACTGAAAAAGACTCTTTTAAAAATGAAATTTTTCCACTTTGTATCCACTCTTTGTATTTTAAACTATTTCCATTATTTCTTCTATCCAGGATATTATGAATACCACCTGCGGGTCTATGTGTACCAGGCCAGAAACCTGCTTGCCTTGGACAATGATAGTTTCTCAGGTTAGTGAACCACTTCTTGAATTTTCTTGATGTATTTTCTTGGTTTTATTTTTAAGTCTTAAATATTAAGTCATTTTTTTATAATGGGTCCTTGATATTTTTTTATTGGTTTCATTACAGATCCATATGTGCATGTGTCATTCTTACACATGAGCCAGACCACAGAAACAGTCAAGTCTTCCCTGAACCCAACCTGGGATCAAACGCTTATCTTCAACAAAGTGAACATTTATGGGGATCCCCAAACCGTTGCTCGCAACCCTCCTCAAGTTGTGTTGGAAATATTCGACAATGACCAAGTGGTTTGTCCATATTTTTCTAAACTATTTTAGAAAGTTCTAGGTGACCCAGCATTCAAAAAAGCACATAGTAACGAATAAGTGAGAAGCAGAATTATTCAATACTGCATTAAAAATGTTTTATTTCTCTTATACCCCAGCAGTTTGTAAAGGATTACATTTTTAATTGATTACCAACAGACACGGACATAGACAGGATCCTTCAAGTCATACCAACATTTCTCTCTCTCTCTCTCTCTCTCTCTCTCTCTCTTATTATGTTAATAAGTCAAAAAAGTACAGATTAGCACGGAGGACTATCTGTGACTGAAAATATAATGGAGCACTGACAGTTACATTACAGTTAAAACTAAACCATTAACCAACCATTTTTAATCTATTTCTGTCAAGCATCTGACATACAGGTGTCTGTGTAATTTGTTATTCCACTAACGATATTAGTTGATGATGTCAGAGTTGCTATTTGTACTTTCTGACCAATAAGATTCAAGAATTGAACAGCTTTGAGGTATAAAACGTATGGTTTAATATAATCTTACTGAAAAATACTAAGGGAATTGCAGATACAGATTGCATTCTAATATACTGTATGTGGTATATTTGTGGTGTATATTCTTTGGACATAATGTTCCCTGTATTAGTAGTCACCCTTTAACTTTTCACTGTGCTACATTTCTTGGAAACCCAACACTGCTCATGAGCTCAAGAGCAACATGAGATAGTGAAGCATGGTGTTGGTAGAATAATGTTAATAATGTTACTCATGGCCTAAAGGTTCTTTCTCTGACTGCCCCCTTTACACTGTCACTTGTGGGGCAGCTTCCTTGAGGCAGAATCATGGCTGTATCTTATTCTATACTTTTTAAAAAGTAATTGATTTAATTGTGCTCTGTGGAAGGTTCTATGTTTGAGATATTCTTTACTAACCCAACTCTCAGTGATACTTTAAACAGGACTTGTTTTGATAGCCCCTTCTTTAGGTCTGTTCTCCAACAAACTGTCTATCTTTTGAGGACGTTTATGCATTGACAATTAGCTTGACAATTACCTGACATTAATCCCATGACAAATAAAATGTTTTCAACTGAGTATATGACTTATTTTACATTGCTTATAAATTTTGACTAATTTAGGGGTTTAACAGCTACAGTGTGAAAAGTTGCTTGACAAAATTTGGAAATAAATAAATTCAAATGCTCGTTAAAGGTATTATACTGTAATGTAACACTGACATTATTTGGACATACTTTATTAATGGGGCTGGTGGTAGCTCAGATGGTTAAAGCTCTGGGTTGTTGATTGACCAAGCTGCCGCTGTTGGGCCCTTGAGCAAGGCCCTCAATCCCCCTGCTCCTGCTCTCCAAGGATGGAATAAAGGCTATTTTACAATTAAGATCATGCATATTTGTTCCAGGGCAAGGACGAGCTCCTGGGCAGGAGTAGCTTCCTGCCATTAGTGAAACTCAATCCAGCCATGGACACGTCTCCTAAGCTTCTCTGGTGTCCCGTCATGCACAAGGAAAAGCCTGCTGGACAAATACTGGTTTCTGCAGAACTTATTATAAGGAACAAGGTGCCAATATCTATTTCCTGTGTCAATGACCACGCACTGATTGTAAATCTGTGTAGTAGTAATGTGTGATATTTCTGTTATTTTCTTCAGGGAAGTGAGACTGAACTTCCACTAGTCCCGCCAAAGAGAGGAGACGTACTCTACATGGTTCCTCAGGGGGTTCGTCCTGTAGTGCAGCTCACAATGATAGAGGTATGCTAAATATTCTAAATCCTTTTGAACACAGATATGCAGCAATAGTTGTTAGTATTAGGAAAGATGGTCTTCTTTAATCACTTGGAATCATTTGTAACCACATCTGGATCTGCAGCATGTATTTGATTATGAAAAACGTAATGGTAATTAATAGTCATGTTTTTTTTAATTGCTTGATTTGGTTTGTATAGATTCTGGCATGGGGTTTGCGCAACATGAAGACCTACCAGTTGGCACCTGTGACCTCGCCCAGCTTGGTGGTGGAGTGTGGAGGTGAGAGAGTTCAGTCTGCAGTCATTAAAAACATGAAAAAGAGCCCCAACTTCCCTGGAAATGTTCTTCAGCTGAAAGTGGTAAGATGCTATAAACTGTTGTTTTTTTTTTTTTTTGAGAACAAACCTGTTTGACTGAATAGCATCTAAAGCATCTGTTATCTGATCCTGAAGCTCTTGCCCAAAGAGGAGATGTACACACCTCCAATTGTGTTGAAAGTTATTGATCATAGGCCATTTGGGAGGAAGCCTGTAGTAGGCCAGTGCACCATTGACTCACTGGAAGAATACAGATGTGACCCGTATAGCACCGTGGCTGAAGTGGCAATGGCATCTAAAGGTACAGTCTTGTATAATCAAATCAATTAAACGTCACATAAAGTCTCTATAGGATGTAGTATTGTAAAGAGAAAGTTTCTTTTCTGTGAAGTTATCGCGTACCTTTTTCCTGCAGTGGCTCTGATGGCAGCCGCCCCTCGAGAGCTCCGCATAAACATGGAGGAAAGGCCTCTTCTCGAAACACAGGTGCAGTATTTGACACTTATTACTTGACACTTATTTTGATCTTATTACTTAACATGGATTGTTTTTAGGGCTTGCACTTGTGAGTTTGTTTTCACTGACAGCATTGTGACTTTCAGTTTATGCACGGCCTCTCAACAGCGTTTGACAAAATGGCTCCATCTTTTCCACGCCGTGTATGTATGGAATAAATGATGTAAACAAGTTGGAAGATTAATTGTTTTGGGCTTGAGCTTCAGATGACCACTGTTCAACCCCTCACGGGAATCGAAAAATCACTTAATTTTTCTTCTTTCCAAATTTGAATGCTCTGATCATTTGGAAGTTGGGGAGCAGTCACTAAATCCACTCATTAGCATTAAGTCTGTATCCTTTTGCTCACAGCTCACCTTCCTGTGATTTAGAGCTATGCAGGGTGATTTAGTTTAAACCTGACTAACACTGAGTATCTGCTTTCAACATTATTGCTATTGTTATATATTTTTGTCTTATTTAATATTTAACATTATTTCTTTTTTTCTGTTCTTGGGATCAAACCTGACAGCAAGAGAAGGTGATTTTTTTTGTTGTTGGTGTTAGAACATAATTTTTTTATATATATATATATTAGGTTTTAGAAGAATACTCAGTATTGCAAGTTTTTTTCCCCCCACATTGTATTACAGGAGACAGAAACGATTGATTGGTGGAGTAAGTTTTATGCTTCAGTTGGAGACCATGAGAAATGTGGCCCATACCTCCAGAAAGGATATGACACCCTGAAGGTAAAATTTAACCTTTAGATACTGTGCGTTAAATATTTATCTTTTTCAAATGAATGAAGGCCAGATATTTTATCTAAGTTGGAATTCTTTAGGTGGTGTGTGAAGGTGTTTTACATGCAGCTCAGATGTATAGATACAGTCACTTCCCACTTTACTTAAATAAATATTTGGTTAAAAAATCAAGCTCAGATTAGGGGCATGGTAGTGACTTCGTTGTTTGCCTCTGGGGCTTCCTCCAGGATCTCAACATTCCTTGTAGGCTGATTGACGTCTCTGTATTGTCTGTTGTGTGTGTCCAGTGTGTCTTCTGCCTTGGTATAGACTTCCAGCTCCCTGTGATCTGTGTAGGATAAGCATTAATGGATGAAAATGGATGGATAGATTAAGCACAGATACATAGTTGAAAATGTTGCTGTATTGTTACAGGTGCTCAGCTGCGAACTGGAAAATGTGGATGATTATAAGGGGCTGACTGATTTCTGTAACACCTTCAAACTCTACCGTGGAAAGAGCGACACCGGTGAAGATGATCCTTCTGTAGTAGGAGAATTTAAGGTAAAAAAAAAAAACAAAAAACAAAATATGTGTTGTGTGGAAGATAATCAAATGTATTAAATAGGAAGAATCTTTACCTTTTTTTAAAACGACTATGTGTTTGTACGGCTGTTTGTTTTCAGGGATCCTTCAAGCTCTACCCTCTTTCAGACGATCCGGCCGTACCCTCACCACCACAGCAGTTCAGAGAGCTTCCTGACAGCGGTCCTCAGGAGTGTATCGTCAGGATTTATGTGGTCAGAGCAGTTGACCTGCAACCCAAAGACAACAACGGTTTAGTAAGTGCCATGCTCCTTAACAGATCATTTCATCTTTTTAACAATTTTCCCTTCCATTTTATCTATTTTAAATGTTACGTTCGTTTTTTTATTTAGTGTGATCCGTACATTAAGATCTCTTTGGGAAAGAAGACCATAGATGACAGAGACAATTACATCCCGAATACCACAAACCCAGTGTTTGGAAGGTAGTGTGATGTGTAAAAATTATTACAGTCATTCATGTCTTTATTCGCCATGCCAATATAGTTAACCACATTTTCATTTTCTCCTCGATAGAATGTTCGAGATGTCATGCTTCCTCCCTCAAGATAAAGACCTGAAGATCTCTGTTTATGACTTCGATCTGCTTACCCGTGATGAGAAAGTTGGAGAGACTGTGATTGACCTGGAGAACCGCTTACTTTCTCGTTTCGGGTCCTATTGCGGTCTGCCGCAGACTTACTGCATGTGAGAAACCATCAACTTAAACCTTTAAGTTATTTCAAATAGGGCTGCAGCAATATTGCTAAAAATCAATAAGAAAATCAGTGGCAACAAATTTCATTATGGATTAGTTGGTCCACGTTATAAAGCACACTGTTACATATCACTTAGTGTATACTTTTTTTGTTGTTGTTGTTGATAAGCACGCCTACATTTATGTCAGTTGGAGGTCATAAGTTTACATACGCCTTGAAGATTCTGCGAAATGTTACTAATTAGAAAACATATATAACAGGGATCATTGTTCTGTATTTCGTTCTGCCCTGAATAATTAGTAATTTCACACAACAGATGTTTACATCTAATAAACAAGACACGCTCCTAACTACTGAACTTTTCACAAATGAACCGGTTCAAAAGTTTACACACCCTTGAGTCTTGTTACCTGTTACCTGGATGAGCAATGACTGTTTTTATGGGACTGCTTTTTTTCAGGAATCCCTTATTTGTCCTGAACAGTTAAACTGTCTGTTGTTCTTCACATTCTTTACTTTTTTAGCATCTTCTGCATATCTGACACCTTTCTATCAGAGGCTATATGATTTTGAGATCCATCTGTTCACACCGAGGATACAGGCAACAGAATACATTAAGAGAAAGTCTTGATCAGTCTAAATTATTATTATTATTATTTTGTCCATTGGAATCCATAGAAATATTTTCTGTAGCTTTTGAAGACTAGAAGAATAATATCTTTAAACAAAATAATAACAATTTACAGAGATAATCTTGTTCAGAAGTTTACACCCCCCCGGCTCTTAATGTATCATGTTGCCTACCTGAGCATCAGTGAATGTTTAAACATTTTGTAATAGCTGTGTCACATACAGATTCTGCAAGGCGTATGTAATCATACTAACTGTATTTTGTGTACAGCCTGCATCCTGCTCAAGTTAATTCACCATCCTACTTTTAGTTCAGATCGAAGGTGCTTGGAGTCAGCGTCAAACATGAAGTGATTCACTGACCCCATGTTCTGAAAACTAAGAGTCAATTCCAGAGAATCAGAGTCGATTCAACTCATCAAAAATGATTCAGTTTGTAAAGGCAGATACAGATTTGTCTTATAGATACCTTTTAATTTGAATAGTCAGAAATGAACATATGAAGGTCTGAAATACAGGTACTGTAAAACCTGAGTTAAAAAAGTACACAGAACCACCATTAAACATGTGTTTAATACAGTGACCTGTCTGATTTGAAAACATAAGCATTTAATAATATTCTCATACCATGTCTGATAAATGTAATTGTATATTTTATTGTAATTCATGACCCACTATTTAACTGAGTCTAGTGAAGTGTTTTATTGTAATAATGTTAAAGGATTAATATGCTGGAAAATATTTTTTTTAGAAAAAGGTTTTGAATGAGTTTCTGACCTGCAGTGTTATTTCTGAGAGAACAGATCTGGGCCAAATCAGTGGCGAGATCAGCTGAAGCCGTCGCAGATTCTTCAGCACCATGCGCGTCTGAAGGGATTGTCTCCTCCTACATCTGAGGACAACGGGAACACCTTAAGTTTCAACGGCCGGGAATATCTGCTCTCTGACTTTGGTGACTTTTTCTTTCTTAACTGGTGTGCTAACCTTTCAAAGTACTCAGTTCTCATATACATTTTAATTCATTATGATTTTTCCTTATGTATCTGTAGAGGCTAACAAAGAAATTCACCAGCACCTGGGTCCACCGAGTGAGAGGATCGCACTGCATGTTCTCAGGACACAAGGCCTCGTTCCAGAGCACGTGGAAACTAGAACACTCTACAGCACCTACCAACCCACTCTGTCTCAGGTTTTTACTGCATTATCTTCCCTTAATGCACAACTTTACACTCAATACACCAGGAACAGATCTTGGGATGTTAGTATATAAAGAATAAACCATGACATTGTTTGATGAGATTGAACTGAGGGTAAGATGCCTTTATTATCACCACACATACATTATAGCATAGTGGAATTCTTTTCTTCACTTATCCCAGCTGAGGAAGTTGGGGTCAGAGCACAGGGGCAGCCATGATACAGCGCCCCTGGAGCACAGAGGGTTAAGGGCTTTGCTCAATTGCCAAGCAGTGGAGCTGGGGCTTGAACCCTGATCCTCCGATCAACAACCCAGGGCCTTAACCACTTGATCCACCATTGTATAGGACATACATTTATAAGAAAATTATCAGTGAAGGGGTGGAGTGATGTAGTCTGTTACTACAAGTTGACTTTTTTCCAATATAGACACATCCTCAAGTGTTTCTTTCTTTTATTCCACAATGATGTGTCAAAGATTACAATACTGAATTTATTAATGAACAGCATGTCGTTTAATGTGGTGAAATGTCTGTAAGTCAAATTAGTTCATGTTATAGCCTACGTTATAGCAGATATAAACAGTTGTTCCCTCCCCAGCCTCTTTTTTTCTCTCCATTGAAATTAATAACATGAATAAACATATTTTATTTTAGAGAAAAACCTGAAATTCAAAGGGAATGCTTTAATTCCACAGTTTGTCTTTGTTTAATTGGTTTATTATTAGTTTTAGATTATGTAGTATTAACTCTCATACATGTCCCTGTGAGTGGAGTGTTACTGTACACAGATAATCACATATTAGTGTCAAATAAAGTGTCAAATAAATACATCCTGATCCTGGTTCACTAGGTCATAGACTCGGAATACCATCATTTTAAAAAGCTCTGTTGAGGAGTCACGTAGATTCTATCTTACCAGTAGAGAATAAATTCAAGACCAATTTAAAGCACAGTAATTAATACAAACCTGCTGTTTGAATGACAGCGGGCTCTATTGTCAGAGTTTCTGACCAGTAAGATTTCAGATAAATAAAATACTGAGAATGCAATCCCTAATTTGTATTTGTACTGTCTGTTGTAGGGAAGTCTTCAAATGTGGGTTGATGTTTATCCCAAAAGCCTTGGACTTCCTGGACCTCCTTTTGATATCAGCCCACGCAAGCCTAAAAAGTAAGGAAGTTACCCCTAAGCACTCATTACTTAAAACTCATAACATTTAATAACTAGTTAGTCTTCTATTTATTTCCACCAGGCACATGTTGCGCGTCATCATCTGGAACACCACTAATGTTATTTTGGATGAAACCAGCATCACTGGAGAGAGTATGAGTGACATCTATGTGAAGGGGTACATACAAAAACCTCACATTGCTCAACAGATCCTCAACAGATTATCTATCATGCTTTTTTTTTTAATTCAGAGAAACAGCATGTTATGTTGTTTGACTGTGTAATATTCACAGCTGGATGGCAGGAAAGGAGGAGGACAAGCAAAAGACTGATGTCCATTACAGATCTCTTGATGGGGATGGAAATTTCAACTGGAGATTCGTCTATGAGTTTGATTACCTGCCTGCTGAGCAACTGTGCCTGGTTTCCAAAAAGGTAATGCAGCAACCTACAAGAAAAGGTGACAAGTAGAATAGTGATATGACTACTAAATAAGCCTTATAATCAGAGTACATTTATATTTACAGCATTTAGCAGAAGCCCTTTTCCAGAGAGTGATACTAGCAGAAAGATGGAGATAGTAGTAGTAGTAGAAAGACAGAAGAGATGAGAATGAGAGAGACCGATATTAGATTAGTAAATTAATAGAAATAAATATGGAGAGAGAGAGAGAGAGAGAGAGAGAGAGAGAGAGAGAGAGAGAGATACAGTTGGAGTTCAACAAGGTTCTGAACATTCCATCAGTATAAGTCAAAGGGAATTTTTTGGGATAGTACAATTACCGGTAGTCAAATACAGTAAAATACAGCATAATAAGACAAAACAACCTGAAGTGCCGTGCTACAGTTGGAGAATGTATCTTGAAAGATTTAGAAGTTACACATTTTCTAATGGAAGTCAGTGTTTTAGCCACTTTCAGGAAAGCCGTAATTCCGAACAGTTAGAAAAGTCATAACATAGAGGCTGAAGGTGTGTGTTGAGTTTGGTGCATGTAGCTTGAAAGCTCTTGGATATAGAGTTGGAGATAGAGTTTAGAAAATTATTAATAATAAAATGAATTGAAATAAAATTATTATTATTATTCATAAGAAGAAGAAGAAGAATTGAATGTTGAACTACAGAATGTTGGCTTTTTCAAGCCCACATAAAAATGCACACAAAAGTTAACATATGAAAATGAATTCCAGGAAGTTCTGTAAAAATGCTTAAAGGTCTTTTGTCTTAACAGGAACACTTCTGGAGCCTTGACAAAACAGAATTCCGAATCCCACCTCAGCTGATCATTCAGATATGGGACAATGATAAATTCTCACTGGATGATTACCTCGGTAAGATATCTTATCTTTTCTTTGTATGAGACATCTGAAATTCTCCTACTTGTGTGATAGATGGTGCTAATTTGCCATGTTTACCAGGCACCGTTGAGTTGAATCTACACAATCTCATTCCCCCTGCTAAAACACCTGAGAAATGCAGCCTGCACATGCTGGACAATGTGACTAAAGCACATCAGAAATTTGACCATTCCAAGTCCCTGTTCGCTCAGAAGTCGGTCAGAGGATGGTGGCCCTGCTACATTGAAAAAGATGGAAAAAAGGAGCTTGGGGTATGTATAATTTACGCAATGCCTTATCAATATGATATTTATTAATTTGTTTACTTGTAATTCCATAATTCATCTTAAAAATGATACTCACTTCTTTAGGGGAAAGTGGAGATGACACTGGAGATAGTGAATGAGAAGGAGGCAGATGAGAGGCCAGCAGGAAAAGGCAGAGATGAACCTAACATGAATCCAAAGCTCAACCCACCCAAGTAATCCCTAACAGCCATCACAAAGTATTTATAGTTGAATATAACACTGACGTTTGATAACATATAATTTCTGGATTTGTTTAGCCGACCCGAAACGTCCTTCTTCTGGTTCACCAACCCATGCAAGACCATGAAGTTCATTGTGTGGCGGAGATTCAAGTGGCTGTTTATTGGCTTGATTTTATTGCTATTACTGCTGCTGTTCCTTGGAATACTTGTTTATTCATTACCGGTAAGGACCAGCCTGAATTGAGCTATTAAAGCACTGATAGTGTGTCAGTAGTGAAGACAATGTCTTATATCCCTGATATAGCATTGCATTGATGATTTGTATTTTGCTCTTGCAGAACTACATATCAATGAAAATTGTGAAGCCAGTTAAATGAGATGGACCTCTGCTGTGGAGACACAGGAGCGACATCCTGCAAGAACACACATGATAAACTAACTGTATTAACTCATCCTGAGTATTTTTAAGAGGTGATGCTGGAATACAGAGTTTTACTGTCCTCAATGCAGGTTATTTTATAGGATTTTATATATTTTCATATTGTTTCCCCATGGGATTGATGTGCCTGTGACACCATCATGCTCACAATAATGAGGTGTTTTAGTAGCAGCCATATTCAAATCAACTCTGGCACCTTTTTTTGCAGTCACATAATCTGTGTTATTGATTAAGAGCATTCAAAAGCTGATATGTAAAATGCATAATAAAGAACATGTTAAATAAGCTTTGAACCAATGGTGTGTTCTTAGTCCCCTGATTATGGAGATGAACAGTAATATTATCTGAATTTTAAGGTAAGAAATGGCAGTTTTGGTAGTATCAATCTGTCTATTTGTCTAATGATTTTTTTTTAAATGGCACCTTTATCATCCCGTTATTAAAAACTGTACTAATAAAAATGTCTGCACTCAACTGAAAGTGTAAATTGCACTCTGTCTCCAATGCAGTCTACCACATTACCCAAAATGTCACTTTTTCTGTCCTTTCCAATGACAGTTTTTCTTCCACATTGTGCTTTATAATTCAGAACCAAAAGTCTCATGCTGACCTGCATTACATTACATTACATTAATATCAGATTATTAGTAATTTCTGAAAATATTGATTTTTTTGTTGGGTTTCTGTTAGATTTCATACTGAAACAAAATTTCATTATATATTTTACATAATTTTTACAATATTATTTATATGAAAAAGTAGGTGGTGTTTTCCTAATTAAGAATACACCGATCAGACATAACATTATGACCACCTGCCTAGTATTGTATTGGTCCCCCTTTTGCTGTCAAAACAGCCCTGACCCGTTGAGACCGCACTAGATCCCTGAAGGTGTGCTGTGGTGTCTGGCACCAAGATGTTATCAGCAGATCCTTTATGTCCTGTAAGTTGCGAGTTGGAGCCTCCATTGATCGGACTTGTTCGTCCAGAACATCCCACATATGCTCGATTGGATTTAGATCTGGAGAATTTGGAGGCCAAATCAACACCTCAAACTCGTGGTTGTACTCATCAAAACAATTCCTGAACCACTTTGCCCAAGAACCCAAGGTTTCCCAGCAGAACATTGCCCAAAGCATGACACTGCCTCTGCCGGTTTTGCCTTCTGCCCATATTACATCCTGGTGCCATGTGTTTACCAGGTAAGTGACACACGCACCCGACCATCCACGTGATGTAAAAGAAAATGTGATTCATCAGACCAGGCCACCTTCTTCCATTGCTCCGTGGTCCAGTTCTGATGCTCACATGCTCATTGTTGGCACTTTCGGCAATGCACTGGTGTCAGCATGTGCACGTTGACTGGTCTGCAGCTATGCAGCCCCATACTCAACAAACTGTGATGCACTGTGTATTCTGACACCTTTCTACCAGAACCAGCATTAACTTCTTCAGCAATTTAAGCAACAGTAGCTTGCCTGTTTGGATCAGATCACACGGGCCAGCCTTCACTCCCCACGTACATCAACGAACCTTGGCCGCCCAAGATACTTTTGATAGATACTGACCACTGCAGACCGGGAACACCCCACAAGAGCTGCAGTTTTGGAGATGCTCTGATCCAGTCATCTAGCCATCACAATTTGGCCCTTCACTCAAATCCTTACCCTTGTCCATTTTTCCTGCTTCTAACACATCAACTTTGAGGACAAAATGTTCACTTGCTGCCTAATATATCCCACCCACTAACAGGTGCCATGATGAGGAGATCATCAGTCTTATTCACTTCACCTCTCAGTGGTCATAATGTTATGTATGAGTGATCAAATTCACGATTTTAACGGTGACTAATTTTATGATATCTTAATGATGTTATATCCTTAAGTTAATTCATAAAGCCGTTTAACTCCAGCGTGACGCATCTGATGACGTCAGGAATCAAAGGCAGATGGGTGATAAAGTGGAGATCGAGGTATCTCTGTGAACATTACCACATAATCTCCCCGAATATTTTCCCACTTTCTCTCTCTTTTATTTTTGATTATTCGATTTAGTGCTTGGATTTTTATTCTTATTATTTATATTAGTCTCAACGCAGCTGACGTTTTTGTGGGGTGAAGGTAAGTGTATATCAGGAGCACTGAGTAAAGAAACGGACTAGCATGAAAACAAAAACAAAATAAACCTGCAGCCTTTTAAATGAATGAACAAGTCTAAAGAAAACTAACAGCCTGGCTTATATATGTTAGATAATGTTTTTTGATGGTGTTATTATAAATATTATGTTGTTTTGAGAGCACTTGGACTCAGTTGTATTGTTTCTGCTTTTTTTTCTACCTGGCTAAGTCACCATTTATCACTAGCTAACTAAACTAACTAACCTGTGATTAAGTGGAGCTGATCCTGCCTTAGTTTTAGTTTTCTGCCTTTTTACATATTGTTTTGGATGGAAAGAATAAATCTGATAAAATAATAAACTAGGAAGTCAAACACAACCTGCACAAAGAGACAAAAACAAGGGGTAATGCTTGAGTAAACAAGGTCAGGGTTAACCTGTGGACCTCTGATGCAAGTTTTTTTAAAAAATGTAAGGAATTTCTGTGACATTTTGTCTAGACGTTCATGTCTTGCGTTATATTTAATCTTTAAGGGCAAACTCACTAATCTAATGTCATCCTGCCATGAATTGCTATAGCAGCAAGCCCAGTCGTGTTTTATTCCTTACTTAACAGATGCCTTAAGCTAAACTATTTTAGATTGTGTGGAACCACGCCAACAGCACCAGCAGTAAAAGAAATTCCTCAAGTGGTATAGGGCTGATTTTGTTTTTAACCCAGACTGTAAATCCATGCAGTCTGTCAGCAAGAGTCACCTGTAACTGCTTCATTTAAGCTGATATTTCGACACCGCTTCAGCGACACAGACAAAGCCAGGATTGAGACAGCTTATGTGTCATTTTACCATGTTTGGTATCCGGAGGAAACATGGCATGGACCCAGTAGCATCTCAGACTGGTTATATTGCCAAAGGTTTGGGGGCACCCCTCCAAATCACTGAATTCAGGTGTTGGGCTTGGCCTCTTGGTTCCAGTGAAAGGAACTCTTAATGCTTCAGCATAACAAGACATTTTGGACAATTTCATGCTCCCAATTTTGTGGGAAAAGTTTGGTGATGACCCCTTCCTGTTCCAACATGACTGTACACCAGTGCACAAAGCAAGGTCCATAAAGACATGGATGAATGTAATATGGAGTTGGCCCATCCTTTGCAGCTATAACAACTCTTCTGGGAAGGCTTTCCACAAGGTTTAGGAGTGTGTTTATGGGAATTTTTTATCATTCCACTAGAAGTGCATTTGTGAGGCCAGGCACTGATGCTGGACGAGAAGGTCTGGCTCACAGTCTCCGCTCTAATTCACCCCAAAGGTGTTCTATCAGGTTGAGGTCAGGACTCTGTGAAGTTCCTCCACACCAAACTCGCTCATCCATGTCTTTATGGACCTTGCTTTGTGCACTGGTGTGCAGTCATGTTGGAACAGGAAGGGGTCATCTCCAAACTGTTCCCATAAAGTTGGAAGCATGAAACTGTCCAAAATGTCTTGGTATGCTGAAGCATTAAGAGTTCCTTTCACTGGAACCAAGTGGCCAAGTCCAACCCCTGAATTCAATGATTTGGAGGAGTGTCCCAAAACTTTTGGCAATATAGTGTATCTTTATTTATTTTTTTGCTCTACACTTTAACACATCACACAAAAAAAATACAATAATGGTACAATATGTTTCATGGTGACAATAAACTGTTGTTGTATTTTCTATATAAACTAGGAAGGGTTGACAAATTCTGTGACATGTTTGGCTTTTGTTTCCTAAATAATATCAGCTTTTCTAAAGGACCGGAACTTCTGATAGCCACAGACTTGGTAGTGTGATGGTTGTGTCAGTGTTTACAAGATGGTCTGTCGATAAATATACATTTTTGCTTCACATTATAATCATTTTGCCATCAGTGATAGTTTGTGATCAAATGCAGTTCAAGTTGATGGATATTAGTCTTTGGTCCTCATGCCCATGTATCACTGCTTAACAAGCAGAGAGATGCTTTGCCTGCATGCTGTTCAAGCTGTTTTCACACAAAATGCATGCTGATAGATTTATGATACCAGTCTACATACTTATTAATTGTGTGGGGTTTTTTTTAAAATGGTGCTCATAGTGATATTGGGAATGTGGTCAGACATTGATGTTGATGGACAGGAAGCCTAGGGTTCAAATGGTGTTGAGGTCAGGACTCTAGGACTTCTTGTAATGCAGACATTGGCAAATCATAGTTGTGTCCCAAATTACATACTATTTACTATGCACTAAGAATAGTGCATAAGTATGCAATTTGGGATGAACCTCATGTCTTCATGGATCTCACTCTGTCATGCTGGAAGGGAAACCTTAAAGCTACAGCATGCAAAAACCTTCCCTATAACTGAGTGTAATTGTAATGGTCAAGTGTCCACACACTTCTGGCCATAAATTGTGTAAACTGGTCTCTGGAATCCTGTTATTGTCAAAAATATATATTTATTTTAATCACAAATCCTGTAGTGTGGTTTTAGTCTCCAGCTTTGATAGCATGTGTGTGTGTCATGTCTATTGTGATGAGTAGTGGTGTGATATGTGGGTTATTGTGTGTGTGTGTGTGTGTGTGTGTGTGTGTGTACAGGTTATAATTTTTTTAACTATTTATTTTATCACTAATCCTGCAGTGTGGTGTGTTTGGTCTCCAGCCCTGATAGCAGGTGTGTGTGTGTGTGTGTTTTGAGTAGTGGTGGACACTGAAATGTCATCTGCAGGTGTGTGTGTGTGTGTGTGTGTCATGTCTGTTGGGATGAGTAGTGGTGGACACAGAAATGTGATCTGCGGGTTATTCTGGTTATGTGTGTGTGCGCGCGCAAGTGTGAGAGGGAGAGTGTGTGCTCTGTCTATTTAAGAGCCGGGGCAGGATTCAGTGCTCCTCCTCCTCCTCGTTCTCCTGAACACAGAGGCCATATTGGTGTTGTGTTAGGAATCAGGCGCGTAGCGAGCGGCTAGTTTTTCCCCCCTCACACAGGGTTTGTTCGTTTTATTCACGCCCACAGCGACACACCTAAACGTCGTGTGTGTGTGTACGTGTGTGTGTGTCTTGTGTGTGTGTCGCACACTTCACACAGGTGTCTTCGAGCTGCAGGACGCGCGTTTTCTCCGATTCGGTGCCGCGTTATTATTTGCTGAGAATTACATAATATTGTCGGCGCAGCGGCGCTCATGGCACTGCAGTGAGTCGCGCTATACAAAGGTACGTGTTTCTACACGCCGCATTTATATACATTTATAATCCAGAACAATGCAGATCTTTTAAACCTCTCGGCTTTTATAAGCTGAGTGATCAATAATGTGGTGGGTATTTTTATTTATTTATTTATTTATTTGCTATCGGAATGGAAATGCACTCAGTCCCATCTGCTTGACCTTGTATCGCATCGTTTTTGTTTTATTTGTAATCTCCTTTTCATATGAAAAGATCTCAGTTTGTGGGAAATGCTCGGGATAACCTTTCTGATTTTGTTCCCTCATATTGTTTCGATTTGATTTGGTTCACATTGGTTTAATCTAAGCGTCCTGGCCGGCTCTTCAGGACAGCTTTGGGATTGTAGGGCAGAGCTGAGTTAAGTTGAGCTGCTGGGAGTGTCTTGGCCTCATTCCATGGCTCAGTTCCACATTATCCACATTATCCTGCATGCCAGCTCTTACTACAGAACACATGAAGGCAGTGTAGACGTGTGTTAAGGTGTTATGGTGTAGTGAAGCGAGTTTGCTGAAGGGGCTGTGTTACGCTCTCTGTGCAGAAACACTGCGCTTTGTGCTGAGAGTAAAACTCCACTGCCCTGACTCCTGCAGTCTGAGCTGGACAGGAGACCATGGTGTACTCTAAAGTGCAGACACGCACTGCTCAACAGCAGGATGCAGACAACACCGGCTATACCTACTCTCTCAGGTGAGCGCTTGCTTCGAGCATGCTTTATTTTTGCTATTTTCAATTTCTTTCCCAGTCAAGTCAAGAAGCTTTTATCGCCACTTCAACCACATATAGCCGACGCAGTACATCAGTGAAATTAGTGACAGCATTTTTTTCTGCACGACCCTGGTGCCACATAAGCTTCAGAAATAAAACTACATAGAGCTAAGGACAGAAAGTTTAGAAAGTCCTAGCTACATAAAGTGCAACCAGGTGCAAAAACAACCCACAACCGTACAAAAATGTGCAAATAAGCTAAGTCACTGTTGCAAGACTGAATTGAGATGACTGGAGAATGTCGACCGGTCTAATAAAACTACTTATACTTACGTAGAATTAATATTCCTGCTATAATATTGTTTGTTTTGGACCAAAAAATCTGACCAAATTAGAATGATTTGTTTCTCCTGGACTGAAACAGCTTATGTCCTTTATTATGGCTATTATTTTTATTATTATTATTTCAGATATTAGATTCTCAAATAACACAAATACAACACAATTATTGCGAGTAGTTTCCGTTCATTTCTGTTCCCAGCTTCAGCTCATCATCATGGAAGTGAATTGATTGTGATACTTTATTATTATTATTATTATTATTATTATTCATGGCTTTGTTTACTAACAATGCTTAAGGTGTTTGTAATATATATATTTTTAAAGTAGAATCCATCTAAAATTTTGTTCTAAAAGTTTATTCCTGACTTTTACATGTTGAATTATTTTAATCCACTTTATTATTAGTAACACTGCATATAGCAGTTGCACACTTTGTCTAACTCTAATTAAAAAATTCAGACCTAAAATGTTAACATAAAATTCTTCGAACAATAAAAAAGTTTTTGTCCAAATTTTGAGTGCATCAATAATATTCTCATAATTCATGATTTTTTTATTATTATTTATTTATTTATTTATTTATTTATTTATTTATTTTAAGCTTGGAATTGCTTAAAATTCTGTTTTATTTTGTTATACGTTTTTTTCTGATTTTTTTTTTTGGGCAAGCATTTTTTGTTTAATTCATTCACCAGTTTAACCATGTTTTTTATTTTATTATTTTTTTATTTTATCTTTTGGTTTTGTTTTGATTTTGTTTTATTTTGCCTTTATTCAGTCATGGTGTGAAGGGTTTTTGTTTTCGGTTGGTTGGTTTTGCCGCTTACTCTCATTTCATCTTGATTTACTGCCAACCGCAGGCTTGCACACAGACTCAGTTCTGTATTTGGTTTTCATGTGGTTTTTATACCAGCCAGCATTACAGCACGCCTAATTTGAGTTGCATGTATTCAGCCAGCCTGACCTGTTTTTTTGTTTGTTTGTTTGTTTGTTTGTTTGTTTGTTTTTTCCCTTATTCTTCTTCAAATATCTTGTCTCGGGGGTTAAACCCTGCGGCCAGTGCGGTATCACCCTCCCGATCCCACGCTTGCATGTTGCACAGACCTGACCCTGTGTAATTACAGGGTGTGCTTTCTCTTATGTTGCTTCA
The DNA here is from genome assembly GCF_019097595.1 of Hemibagrus wyckioides. Lineage (NCBI taxonomy): Eukaryota > Metazoa > Chordata > Actinopteri > Siluriformes > Bagridae > Hemibagrus > Hemibagrus wyckioides. The sequence goes on along the minus strand of NC_080722.1, from coordinate 18,718,590 downwards.
CTTTCCATGTTTCAGAGCCACTTCACCAGGTGCATGAACAGGCATGGCGGTGTGACTATGGTATTTGTGGCATTCGTTTTAAAAAATCTGAATTTTGGGTGTGGCCCAAGTAAATGGCTTGAAGGTCTGAACAGTTTCTTTTTGTACAGGTATTTTAATAGCCCCCAAAAACCCAGACTGGGGTAGTTAAAGTGTTGGACACTGAGAGTCGAAGAAGTGAAATGAAGAAATGAGCTACACATGTTCTGAAATTGTTCTCTCTAGGGGTGTGTTCTTGTTTCAGGAAGTTATGGAAATAGACTTTGGTGTGTTCTTATGAGTGTGTGTGCGGGGCACTGTTGCTTAGTGAACCGCTGTAGCACGTGTTTGTGACCAGTTGTCCTACTGAAATACATTTTCACGGCCATCTCCGCTTCATTCAGAAGGGCACTAGTATGAAACGCGTTCAAAATAAATCCATTCAAACGCATTATAAATATCGAAAATGAGAACATTTCATTGGAATTGGCTCACACATAGTAAAGTGTGGGTGTGAGAGAAAATAAAACTGGATGATTGACACCGGCTAGGTCTGTCTTGTTCTTCAGGTCTGAGGAATGACCTTTTTATTTTTTTTTTTTCCCTGTTGCATGTTGCACACCCCAACTGTATTAATTTCTTCTCCAGTGAGTCGGAATAGCCTGCAGGCTTCTTGTCTGCTTAAATAACACCAACATTTTTCTTCATGGTATTTTTAGCCTGCTAATGTTTTTGCTGCAGGAGAACAAAACAGCTAAGGGATGCTATTGGTGTGTCCCAAATCATATGCTTTTCTAGTCATACCACTTCGTAGTCTGAATAATGAGTACTGTGTTCACACTAAAACGTTCAATTAGAAGAAGTGCACTTCAAGCACCGGGATGATTCGCAGTTTTTCTTACGCACAGGAAGAGGGTGGGGCTACCAGGCGCTGATGCTATAAATCCAACATGGAAGACTGCACCTTAGTCTTTTAAATTAGCCCACGGCGTGTGATATTTATTTATCAACTCACTGTATTCTGATAGAGCCAACGGCATTCGGTTACGTCAAGCACACCTCATTGTCCGTCAAATGGCTTATACTTTCACTTAAACACAGTTAGTGCTCCATTTGATATTACCCCTTTTATAAAATTCATGCACTAGACACTATGAAGTGTGGAGTGTGTGACACAGCTTTTGCTTTCGGCATCATAAACACCACAGCCTATAAAGAGAATCCTGAACGCAGGATCTTTAGTAACTGCTCACGCTACAGAAGGCTTAAATCTTTATATCATCCCCCTCATCATTATTGCCTTGCCGTTTTGCTTTGTCATTTAAAGCCTGGCTGCGTTCCTCAAGTGCAGCCTGTTAGTGCTGACGTACATTTTTGCTGATTAGGATTTCTGGATTGGGTTGGACGATCTGCTGCTCCACTATCGGCCTGTGGCATATTTGGTCCACACCCATCCTCCAGCATGCACTCTGTCCAAAGCTTTCTCAGTGCTGTGCTCTTCTAATGTGAAGCCCGATCCAGAAATATAGCAGCGTTACACTGATTGATTAGAAACTCACTGCTCACAAAGATTTCTTTTAAAATAAATACACATCACTACACGGTCACTATTCTCTGGTACCTTGCCTTTTGGTTTTCTCTATATAGCTAAACATTTGTGCACCTCTGACCCTCAAACCCGTATATGGTTCCAAAAGGAGTGATGTTTAATACAGCACAAGGGTTTTATTGCAGTCTCACCTGGTATAGAGTTAGGTCTAAATTATATTTTTCCGTGGTTGAAATAATTAATAAGGCCATACTCCGAAATCTTTCCCAATCTTTAAAACTGACTGCTTGAGAGAGCCAGCTTAACTCTGTGACTCCAACCGCCATTTTTAGAAACTTGACCCAGATAGCAAGCAAGCCTGCATGGAGCTTAGCATCAGTCTGATAGCTTTAGGTGTCCCTCAAAAGGTGACTTCAGAGTCTTGTTTTCTGTCTAGCTAACTGTGTTGTGTATGTTATACTGTGTAAGATGGATAACAGATGGGTAACATTTTCAAGTACCAGCAAATCCTCTCTGGTCTTTCCAGCTGTCAGTGATTTTGAAATGGAAAAACCTTTGGCCCAGTCATTTCATCCGTTGTGTTTATATCAAGAACTGGATTGTAGTTGTAGGTTCACTCGGCTCTGAACGTCCTGATCCTGAGCAGCTTCGTGTGTGGAATTTGTTTTAGTTGATCATTACCTAGACGTTTCCTCCCCCCCCCCCCCCCCCCCTTCCATAGCCTGTTTTCCATTGATAACAGTCAGGATGTAAAGGCAGTTAGTCAGAAGGTTGTTTTGTTTTGGTTTTTTAAAGAGAGAACATTTCTTGCAGCAGCTGTGATGTTTTACGAAAACTTGTAAACTTGAAAACTCGGAAAACAACCCTTCAGATCTGAATTCCTCACGCGTGTGATGTAACATGAACTCGGCGTACCAAACAAAGTAGCCCTTCTTTCCATTTTAAATGACTTGTTATATATATATAGTTATATATAGTTATATATAGTTATATGTATATATATATATATATGTATATATATATATGTGTATATATATATATATATATATATATATATATATATATATATATATTTATATATATATATATATATATATATATACACAAGAATTTTGCTTCATAGCAATCGGCAGACAGACGCATTCACTTGTTAAGAGTGTAGCCTTGATTAAATAGGTCGCTGTTTTGAAGAGCAAGATCAACCTCACTCCTCGCAGTCAGCTGGATAGACACACACACACACACTGTGTAGTTTGAACACACAAAGTTCTGAGTTTCAGATTGCCACTAGGGTTAGCAATATATTAGATTAACAAAAGAAAAGTCAGTAGAAGGAGTGTAAAGGAGTACTCTGTGTTGCCTAAGCTGTGGTGTTACACTCTGAGGTTTTTTTGTATAATTTTATGTGTAGATTGTTGTCTAGAAGCAGCTTCAGTTTAGCTTTTAGTGATCAATGGTTCCCTGTATATAGTTTATACTCTGGAAGCACCCAAGTACTTTTTTCCCCTTTGTTCGTAACCAGAATGCAAATTTTATTTGAAATTCTGTTATGGCCTGGGGCAAAGGGGGAAGGACTAAGAGAGAGAGAGAGAGACAGGGAGAGGGAGAGAAAGACAAAGAGAGGGAGAAAGAGAGAATAAAAGAGACGGAGGGAGAGAGAAAGGGAGGGACAGACAGACAGAGACAGTGCGGAAGAGAGAGAATAAAAGAGACGGAGGGAGAGAGGGAGGGAGGGAGAGAGAGAGAGAGAGAGAGTGATACAGCAGAGCAACACTTACACAACAGAAACTCCTCCTGTGACACAGCAGAAAGCTTGAATCCCAACATTTTATGAGTCCAAGAGATCAGTTGTTCTCTCTGAGTGGGAGGGATGCAGTCCTGTCAATCAGCACACTTCTGGCCAATCGTGGACTTCTGTGAGTTTGCTATCTGGAAGACAGTAGATTTCCTCTGATTGTGTGCCATTGCCCTGTGATGCAGCCTGGGAAGCATGTTGAAAAGATTCACTGGTTATTTACAAATGATCAAACTGAGTGAAGATTCAAGGGGAGAAAGCTTGCTCCAGCTTCTCCTCCTCTTCTAATTGTATTCTCAATACTAGTTTGGTTGCAAGGTTATAAGGTTGAAATTCATATTTAAAAAGAAAAATGACTAGAGCTCAGAGAAACACACCCAATAACAACTAGAATCAAGTTAATTACATCTCGTCCACAACCGGTTCCTCCTCTCGGGTTACTCCGAAACCTGTGGGAAACACTTGTATGGATTAGCATTTTTGAATTAGCCTAATTTTTGCATGTTGTCCACTATGCAGTCGAAATGATTTTCATATGACGGCTGCTGCGAGGCTGCTCTGTAGCTCTGTAATGGATGGAAACTTTGGTGAAAATGGGTAAAAACTCCCCTTATTTTAATAGACTTTAAATAATATCGGTTTATCATTCTGAGCACTTTGAATGTTTTATATGACCCTTAGAGCTGATCGATTTTCTTTTTCTTTTTAGAATAAAAATATTACTGAGTGGTTGGAAAGACAGTTCAGTGAATATAATGTGAACTAATGCTTGAGGAGGATTGTCTGCATCCGGAAAATCTAGCTCCATGTTGTTCAGTCTAGTGCAGTGTGAGATCTTGTATTTTTAGAAACGAAGGGGCAAAGTGCCGCTGAGCAATAAAGGACCGCAGAAACGCAGCGCTCTGGATGGAGGGAGGGGATATAGCGTGAGTCATTGAGTGGCTTTAGTGCTTCCAGCAGGAAGTGGAGTAAACCATGATGTCCCTCCCACAGAGTTCACCCCTGATCTGCTGACCCGCTGTACGTTTTGTGCGTGTGAGAGTCCGTGAAGGTGGTAAACGTGTGTCCCCAGGGATTTTTCCATGGCATGAGCGTGAACGACAGGTGCGAGCTGGGGCTGGACTGTGCTGTGTGTATCGCCTTGCTTTCAATTTGTTTCAACTCTCTTCCTCCTTCTCTTTTTAGGGTAATGCGAACTATGTGCGTTTGAGTTCTCCGTTAGCTCCGAGCTTTTGTGTTGCACAACAAAAGACCTCCGAGACAGTGCTAGTCCCGGCGTTAAGGTCATTGCCGCAGCGTTAAGTGAAGTTCATATCAGTGCATGCCAGCTGCCTGGGTTTCAGCTGTCTAGGCAAACGGCACGGGTCTGTTGTAATCAGAACAGCTCCAAAGTTCAGGAGCATGAACGCTGGAATTGTTCCCAGAGAAATGGCAGTTGGTGGTTTATAGATTTTTTTTATTTTTTTTTCTTCTCCCTCTCTGCGTTGGAAACATTTAGTCGACTAGAAGTCGTGGTCAGGCACAGAATGTGGAAACTTCCCACCTCTCTTTTTTTTTTCTTCTGTGTGGCTGAGAGCTGAGATTTGTTTTCGTTCAGTTGTTCGGGTAGGCGGTGCTTCCTTCTGTGTTTAGCGGCCAGTATATTCCCTTGCTGTTTGGTCTTCCTGTGCTTTTTGTTGTCAGTTATTTTGCCCCATGCAACGCTGATCCTGTGCTGGAATACAACCGTAACCTCTTAACCTTTTATTTTAGAGAGGTTTAGTTATTTTTAGCTGCCCACTCCTCATTCCAGTGTTCATGTGTACACATGGCATGGTTCGAATTAATCTGAGGAAGGAAAGTACAATATTTACTATTTCTTCATTCTGTACGAAGAACGAAAAAGGCCGGGACTACAGATAATAACCAGCTAGACCTGGTTTATAGCTTAAACTACTGTCTGATCAGAAGGATTGTATTAAATTGGAAAATCAATAATAATAATAATAATAATAATAATAACGTCCCTGTGTGTCACTCAGCTCCAGCTACTCCTCATCTGCTCTGGAATACGAGAGGGAGCACAAACTCGCTCCGGTGTTCGAGTCGCCCAGGATGACGCGACGCAGCCTACGCCTGCAAACCAACTCCACTCACTATGGAGACAGCCTGCTGGACTCCTCGGTCAATCGCTCCTACACCACTGAAAGCAGGGTTCACCGGGAGAGCAAGTGAGACGGCTTTACTACTAATGAGGATAATCTGTATTTATATCGGCACTGACTGGAGACTAATCAGTTCCAACATGCTGAGACAAATCGAATTTTTTGGTTGTTTTTTTTAATGTGAATATAAAGATTTGAGGTCATAATATGTCGGTTAATACAATAAATAAGAAGTATCTAATTCTGTTAATTGTAACTTGATGGTGGTCTAAGGCCCATACTTTAGTTTTATACACACAGATTAGAATGTTTTTGGTCATTGTTTTTGTATATAAGATTGTAATCCTGAAGGAAATTATAGGAAAAATATAGCGACAGCCTGACGGACCCAGTTTGGATGTTATGGCCCATTTTTATACTGAACTTGGTGATGCAGGCTATATCAGTTTGTGATATGATTTGATACATGAAAATCCTGCTTTTGCACCATACTACAGTCTAAAAATATCACAAAGGTTTATTGATTTTCATTTAATATTTGCTCTTGGTTTTAAAAAAAATGAATCATAAGCTCACTTCTGCTGTGAGAGACAATAATAAATGCAGTTTATAATTTTTATTTTTAAAAATATTTTTTTTAGATTTTTTTAAAAACAGGTGTGTACTGAGTGTGTAATAGTCTCTTATTATAAATTCTCAATATTCTATTATCTCAATTTTATTTCCCTTATTTTATTTCTGACATTTATTTATGTCAGAATTCTGACTTATTTAATATATATTTTTTGTTATAATTCTATCTCAAAAGTTTAACATCATCTCAAACGCATCTTTTGTTATTTAATTTTCCTGGCATCTAAACAATTTGACTTATCTTTAAAAAAAAATTCTGATTTACCTTAAAAATATTATCTAATAATTATTGCACATTAGGTTAAAATGTTTGGATTATTTTTGCATTTCTATTTGGTTAAAAGGAGTTAGCTCCTCTTATATAGAGATTGTATTGAAAATAGTGAACGCTGTTAAGCATACATCATTTGAGCTGCTATTTATTTGGCTTTCAAATGTGCCTACCTATAAAGCTGGCTAATTAGGTTATCTTGTTAAACAGCTTTGAGCTGGGCAGTAGATAAGATTCTCGCTAATTGCAAAGCCCTATTATTAAATGTCAAAATGTTTACGATTAAAATTTGGGGATGGTCAGAACCGTCCGAATTTCTGCTGCTTAAACAAATAAAGAAAACCAAATGTTATGCAATTTTTTTTTTTTAACTTTTCCCTGACAGCTTAAGCTTGAGAATCAGCACATTTGCTGCGTTCCCTCCGCTAGCTTTCTCTAGCTGCCCACATCACATTGATGCACACACTGATGCTTGCCTACAAAGCCAAAAATGGACCAGTGTCCACCTACCTCCAGACACTTCTCACTCCCCACGCTGCACCACGCTCCCTCTGAGCCTCTAGCACAGCTCCACTGAACCCATCATCCCTTAGGGTGCAAGGATGCCTTGCATTAATACCCTCCCTTGTCCTGGTACCCCGGTGGTGGGATGAACTGCCCATGTCTGTCCAAATAGCCAAGACGCCATCGGTTTTCAAACAAAGACTTGAAGATGCGTCATCATGCGCTTACATGAATGACTTGTCACTACTGTTTAAGATACCATCACCATCAAAATAATGAACTGTTTGCATGCTATATAACTGCAGGTCCGACATATTCTCTAAGCTTTAAGTATAAAAATGAGCGATCAAACTATTAGCCTCATTAGAAATACTTCCCAGTAGTTCATTCATGTCGCATGTTGCTTGTCCGACGTTCCTAGTTTCTACACTCTAGACTGACAATAGTTAAGATCTTATGTATGATGAGACCGAGAAATACAAACGTATCGGATGCAGTAGTTTGCTCTTTACACAGCTTTGCCACTGTATCTTCAGCAACTGTTTTATTCTGCAGGATCACTTCAGCCAAAAATTATTTGTGAATGAATTTAGTGAGGGGAAAATGTCTCTAGTAGATACAGACCTAAATAATAAGGCTAATGGACAAAAACATGAACAAGGACCAGACACACACAGTATGAGTAGGCAATAATCACATGGAAAATGAAAAATAAATGAATAAATTCTACAGTCTCCCCCTTCGGATTAGTCTAAAATCACCCATTAAACCAAACCAAAATATTATGCAGATATGTTGCCTTTAGTCACAATTACCTTTAATTGTGACTTTATTCTTTCTTAATGTTTGTTTTTTTTCCCCCAATTCTTTGTTTTAGGACCGTTAAGAGCAGGAGGTCTCAACGCGGTGTATCCGGATCAAGTTCGCTGTACCAGACTCCGGTGAAGAACCAGTCCTTGGCACAGCAGGCCCACAACAGCAGCATGCACAGCTGTGCTGCGAGCGACGCCTCACTCCTGTCCTCCATGCTGGACGAGTCGAGCATCCAGGAGCGCACACTCGTCGACAGCTTCTGGGGTCGGTGCAAATTACAGGATGGTCTTATGATCAGATCAGCTATTCTGGGTTGTGATTACTAAAATATTGTTTTGTTGTTCTGTTCTGATTTAGGATTGGATAAGGATGGAGATCTCAAAGGTATGACTATCTCTTATTAAGTATGAATTGTGTTAAAGCTTTTGTTGTGTACAGTATGGATTGACTGGAAATAAGTGTATGAGTGTTCCTTAAGAATAAACAGTGTGTTTATATAATATCAATATTTCTTTGTCTTTGTTTGCCGACTGTCAGGGAATCGTGGCAATGTGTGTCGAGTCATTCCGGTTTTCCGAGGCAGCAATCGCTTTTCATTTGTATAAAGCGGTCATAATTTTTCAGTGTAATAATTAAAACTGGGATGAAAAAATACTGGGTAATGAGATTGTTGAGTCTCCTAGATAATCTTGTAATAGCAGTTCAGTCAGCGCAGTGTCACAGGGGTTTGGACACTCTTGTGCTTGTGCGACAAAATCAAACACTACCTCGGGCAACGTTAGTTCAAGGTCTGACTACACAAAGACAGGTGAGACGTGGCATGAGCACTGAGGGGGAGAGAGATTATATAACAGCTAGGAGGAAAATTGCTTGATTGCATTTTACCTTTGTCTTGCTGTTGAGGCATTTATTTGTCTTTTGTAAATATTAATGATGGTTATCTGACTGATCCTGATTGTAGAATTTGCTTCTGAAGAGATGAAGATTGCTTTATAATGCATTTTGTGCACTAGTGCTCCATGATTTCAGTGACTAGCGCTGGCTATTTTATCTTTATAATATTTCTGTAATACAACACGAGCTGAGTCCCAAACTGCATATTGCTGTGTATTATACTGAGCATCCTACTGTGGTGTTACTATTCAGGCATAGCACAATTAGTGCTCAGTATGTGGTTTGGAACACAGGTCTGATTTGCCAGCTATGAAATTAAAGGTGGAGATCAGCACAGCAAAACCAGTATAGCAACAAGCTGGGATTTTTTTTTGCCCCCATCCCACAAGTACCTTTTCTACCACAGTGGGGGAGCCATATGCTGAATTTGCACAAAAGATTTTGGATGATGGCCCAATTTCCATTAATTGTTTTCTACAAAAGCTAGAGAAGCAAATATCAGAAAGTTCGTGCCAGTATGGTGGTGATGTGGTCGCTTAAGGCATTGGACTACTGATTTAGAAGGTTTACGAATTCCAGTCCACCAAGCTATGGGCCCCTGAGCAAGGCCCTTAACGGTCAATTGCTCAGTTGTATAAAATGTGATAAATTGTAAGTTGCTCTGGATATGTGCGTCCAGAAATGTAAATTTTTTTTTTTTTAATTGTATGTCTTTCTGGATGCTTCCTTTAGATCAGACTCTCCACTCAGACCACAGCTTCTCTCTGAACAACAGCGGCACGCACATGGCTCAGACTCAGACCTCCACCCTACACGGTGGCTACATCTGCAGTAACTGCGTGGCCAGCCACTCTGACAGGAGAGACGCTCTCCAAGCCTACTCCTCATCCAAACCCTGCTCCTCCTCCTCCTGTTCTTACTCCTCAGCTGCTCTGCACAGCACCGCGGTGGACAGAGCCTTCTCCTCTCCCCACACTACAGTGTACAGCCGTGAGAGGAGCCGCCGACACAGAGCCGGTGAGAGATCTCGCTGTTCTCTTTATCGTTCTGCCAAGGTGTGGGAGTGTGTTATGTGGTTTGAGCATTTTAGATTTCCTTTTTTTCCTCAACAGAAGCTGCACGTTGAATCCTGCAGGTTTAATCTAACAATGGAAAAAGGATATGCTCATTTATTTTCTCTTGGTTTCTAGTCAGTGACTTGTATGTGTCAGGTCATCGTAATCCTATGTGTGAACTCATGCTAATCTTTGCATTTGGTAATATTTGACTTTCATATCTCAAAGCCACTTTTATAAATGTGTTCTTGGATGGTATTTAATATTTACAGGTTATTGTGATTTCAGTATCTGGGTGTGGTTTGTCTGTAGGTGTGCTCGGAGCGGTCTCCGAGACCTTCCTGCATTACGGCAGGAGTGTGTGCGCCTCTGTTGTGTGTGTATTTACCATACTCATGCAGAACGTTCTCAAGACCTGCCAGCTAGGCAAAGGTACCCATCATCTATCTGCCCCTGAACTAAATTCCTACGCCGTCTTCGTGTTTTTACCAGTACACTCTGTAGATAGCTGCACGTTTCTTTTCACTGGACCTTCTTACCTTGTGCATGATATTTTCTCTGATCATTTCACCTTCTTTCACCATCTTTTGGCTCTTCAGTGGCCAGATTAGCGTGTTTTAACGGCAGCACGTTTGTTAAAGGAAAATGTTTTGATAGCGTGTAAGCAGATTAGAAATTCACCATGACTGTGAGCGTAAACACTGGTTTTGGCTGGGAGCTTTATTTATGCTACGAGATAAAGTTTAACATGAGTATAAATTTGGGAGGAAGCTAGAGAATCCACTTCTTCTCTATCCTAATAGAGACAGCCTGAAAAACTACCATAACCCTTCATTTAAATATGAGTCAGCAAACACAGTACAGATTTGTATTGTTAAGGCTGGTGTGAGTGTCCCTGATGTAGTAAAATAAGTGATTCATGTTGCTGGGCAAGCAAGGGAGGGACTTTCAGAGGAAACACCAACACCTTGACCGTTAATTTCTGATATCAGGACATTTTGTGTACTGCAGAAGAAATCTACGTCTCATCTTGTCGTAACAAGTGAATGTCCTTTCACGTCAAAACGCAACGTGTGTATTTGACGCAACTAACTCACTGGAATGTCTTCTGTCCTGTCGGCTCTTCAGCCTAGGATTCACACTGAGATTCGCACTGCATGCAAATCAGCATCCACACAGCTACCCTGCTAATACTCTGAGACTCACAGCCTCCTTTAACCTCTGTCCCTCTGTCAAATTCACTGAATTTTTTTCCATCAAGAAATTTTTTCTCCTGCTGTCCACGCTCCTGTTTCTGTGTATTGATTTGATGAAGTAAAAAGGTTATCAGTTGTATTTCTGTTAATGTTTTGCATGTGCGTGTGTGTGTGTGTGTGTGTTAACCACAATCTCTCTGCAGTCCAGCTGTGCTCACTGACAGACCGGTGTGTGAGGGTGTGCAGGAGAGCAGGCGCCTCCTCAGTTGCAGCCCTCACACTGCCAGCTCAGTATATTGGGCTGAGGAAGACCAGGAGTGGCAATGCTAACGGAGGTAATAATGGAGGCTTGAGCACTGCTGTCTCTAACCACTCGAATTCATTGTATAAATGACAACACCCCAGTCCTAAGTCTTTTTGGATTCTTGAGCCCTGAATCAGTACCATGATTTCTGATTTTATTTTTCCTCCTACTGTTCTTGCTAATTCCTGTTATTTTCCGGTCTCAGCGTCTCCTGTGGCACTTGTCTGGCATGTTCGCTACCTTGACATATCTTTCATTTTTGGTCTTGATGTTATACTGGTTTCAGAATCACTGAATGATTTTTGTACCAATTACTGATTCAGATTCTTTCTTTCTGTTATGATCTTCTGACATCTACACTGTTCACCCATCAGCCACTTCTCCACCACCTCCAATGCCATTTAACCCTTCCGGCAGATTGCCGAGCTCTACGTAACTCACGTAAACAAATGGCTTTCTCTCTCCTGTGGGCATTACCTTGGTTACATGCAAATCTTGCCTGTCTACATCCACCCCTGTACGTCCTGGGCTCTGATCAGAGGGAGAAAGGCAAAGGCTGCAGGCAGAACTGCGAGCCTAGAATGATTTTTTTGTTTTGTTGTGCTGGTTTTCTGTAGGTCATGCTAGTTACTGTGGAACCATGAATATAAATGAAAAGGTGACACAAAAGGACCCGCATACTCTTAACGGCCCTCTGTGTAAGTACAGCTCTACATTACACTTATTTTGTCTCGCTGTCTCTCTCTTTAACACACACACACACACACACACATTCTAGAAAGAAGACCTGCCATAGGTACATACTCTGCAAGAATGGATTTGGTTATATGCCACACACACACCACTGAAAACTGCTTTCTGTTAATTTTAGGCGGGCATTTTCTTTTGGTGTATTGTTCGAGGAATGTATTTATTCCACTTCCTGTGGCATAGGAACCGTTGTAGGTGTGCTTATTAGTTTGCCCAGTGTAATGCTCAACAGGAGATGAATCATGATCTCGTGCAACAGCAAACAAAACCTACATGATTCACCAAAATGCCTGACAGCAGCACTTAAACAGACTTTGCATTTGTTCACAAAGACGTATCAATTCTATTTATCTATGGCAGACCACAAAATGATTCGCTTCTGGCTTTCATTCATAATGGTTTACTTTTGGTTTTACCTAATCTCGCATGCATGATTGTGTTTTATTATTATTATTATTATTATTTTTGGTAATCTTATTTGCCGTACATGTTGAACCCCTAACAGGCGACGACTGCAAAGAGAAACAGACTTCGAAGACAATCACAGTCTCCACAGGGTCTTCCAGAGCCCCGTGGCTAGTAGAGGCTCTGTGGGTCCTTGTAACCTTTGCAGGTTTTGTACTCACTGGTTCTTAACTTGCTTTATAGTCTGTTCCAGTTTTGATTCATGTGCTGAGTAAGCATTCATGTGTATTGGGACTGAAACTGTGTTCGGTAAAGCATAAATAACTTTGCTTCTCCCCCCGTTGATGGTGTCCAGGCAGCAGTACGGTAAAGGCGGGCCAGGACGTTCTTTCGGCAGCCTGGTTTATCGCGAGGAAGAGTCTTTCTGTTCTCTATTTGGCTGCAGTGTCTCCAGGTCATTATGACGGGATTTTCAGCTTCTTACAAAATCCCTGCATGAGATGTTGTATCCAGTGGCAAAACACCTGGGCATTATCTGTTTTTCCCTCTAACCCCTTTCTAATCCTGTTTCAAATACGATACGCTTTGTCCCTTTTGTTGTGTGCAGTCTCTCAGTAACATCATGCCTCTGTGTCAGCACGAAGGCAAATCATTCTAGCCTTCACGAGCATGAACTGTTAGTCATCAGTGAAAACTTTCAAGGCAGGTTACCTTGACTTGGCAAAGGAACCGTATTTAGCTTATGTGAAAGAGAGCCGTTGCTGTGTAGCCGTTTAGTTAAAGCCACAATAGGGCAATTCAGAACCGTGGTAGTAGTAGTCATGACCCCGAACCTTCTAACACGCTGGGCTGAATAACAAGCAGCGTCCGCAGGAGTGGAAACACCCTGTGATTTAACTTTAAAACTCCTCATTGGATTATTTGAGTAGCTGAATTGACCTCCAGTTGTGGCTATAACTAATAATCAGACTTCAAACATTGTGTACTTTTTCCACAAAGCAGTACACATCAGAGCTAAATCTCAGCTGTAGTGTTTTACGGTGACCGGGTTTCGCTCCCTAACACCTTGACTAACACAGTGAAGGCGTGGCTACCTTCTCCTCCTCTCAGCTGATTACCTACTCTAATCTCTGTGGTCGCAGCCCCTGCAAACTCCCTAACCCATTGTGCTTATCTTCTCTGTGGCCTGATTTACGGCTGACCGTGTGTGTGTGTGTGTGTTTATACATGTAGGCAGTGCAGCTTCAGGAGCTTTACAGTGGTTGGGAACTGCATGGTACCAGATGATCACGCTAATGTCTCTGCTCAACGTCTTTTTCTTGACTAGGTGAGTTTTCATGCAGAGATTTGTATCTGTGCATGCAGTAACCTGTCTCATTCCCTTTCAGATTCGGACTTGAATTTCATCACTACGTTTCGCTGTGTATTTCAAAACAAAGATAAATTCATACCGTCACAAACAACACGATGGTGATGTACTATTCCTTTTTGTTGTATGATTGCAGACGGGCAATTTCATTTTAGTGCACCATGTGCTTTACTGAACACCACTGGAGCACCACCGTAATATCTCTTTTTATGTAATATCTCTTTTGCTTAGAGTTGATCTGTTCCATAATTTAAAGACTTGTAAAAATGATCATGCATATATATTAAAGAGCTCTTTTCCTGCTGAATAACACTGGTCTTTTGGCTAAAATTCTTAAAAGACTTTTTATTAGGTTACTAAACTTTAGCCCCTATATATTTGATTTATCAATTTGTCTGCCTTCACACCTCATAAAGACTGTGATCATTCAGAGTGGCATTAGTTTTGAGACATGTTTTAACACACGGTGTATCTCTTTCTGCAGGATTCTGCCTATCATTCAGAAACTTTTCCTGATTATTCTTCCCTTTGTCCTTTCCCTTGGTGAGTCATGTCAGAGGCCCTCATATTTATTTTTTTTTAGATCCTCTGATGATTACCTGAGAACCTCATCTATCACTTTCATCTCCACCACTTGTTTTCTGCTATTTAGCCATCCTGTGGTACTGGGGAATGTTGAGCTTCTCCACCCTTTGGCCTATAGTGAACGTAACTGGAGACTCGTCCATAAATAAAGCCGTTGGTGTTCAACCTGGTATCTCACTACCAGGTGCACCCATTGAGGTTGAACCTGAAATCACCAAAACGGGCACAAGCTCTCAGGTAAATAAATAGATCACGTATGTAACTTCTGCCTATAAAGTTTAAGCACTGCAGAATTAAAGTTCCTGTGGCCTCAGCAGAAGCCGACGGTTGTATTTGAACCCGATTCCGAACGCCTGGCACGGATAGAGCAAAGCCTGGAGATGCTGTGGAATAAGGTGGCAGCGTCAGGGGGCAAACAGGAGGAGCGACATGCTGAGGTACTCGGTCTGTGCAGCTCGCTGAAAGAAGAGCTGCGTACAAACACGGATAAAGACACCATGGGCCAGTGGGTGGGCACCCTTCTAGAGCAGAAATTAAGCCTGCTGAGAGCAGAGATGGAGAAACAGACTGAGGGCTCGCAGCAGGTACGTCTGTGACGAAACAAATCCCATCTTTCCAGTCCATTACAGAGGATTAAATGGTTTTATGACAGAATGATTAGTAGAGAGCATTTTCCTCTTGTCTTATTCCTCCAGCCTCAGGAAGAGCCTGATGTCGAAGAAACCAGGGAATCTCAAGAGTCCCGGTTAGCCAAGATTGAGGCTCTTCTTAAGGAGCTAGCACAAAGAACAGAGGTACTATAATTCACCACCTGATCCTAATCACGTCTTATTATTACTGTATGGCTTGTATAACTGAATGTGTGTGTTTATTTGAAGGACTTACAAACAAGACCAGAGCCTGAGACACCGCCTGTTGTCAGGTCTGTTGATTGCTATATTATTGTTTCATCTCAGAGCTATATTAACTTCTTTAATTACTTAACATTTAATATTTAGGTAGAATTTAAGTGGTAATCGTCCTAACATAAATGCATAGCATAGCACTACCGTACTACAATATACTATATCATGGAAACTAGCTGTTCTCAAACTGAGGGAAAAGTTTTAGCCTACTTGGTTACATGCGTGTTTAAAAACAGGCGTTATTATAACTATATATCACAAAATAAGTCAAACCTGTGGCCACTTAATAAGCTGTAATATAACCAGAAATGTGACATGTTCAGGTTAGTGTGCCAAGTCCAGGTTAGTGACAGCTGTAGAGAACATTTTAGCAAGATTCTATTAGCAAGTAAGGGTACTCTTATCAAATAAAAGTAATGATGGAGGGAAAAAATCCAGAGTAAGAATGCAGTTCCTCTGTGATGCTGTTTGCATGAAAGGGACTAAAAAGTTCAAGAGCTGCTGTATTTTACACTCTTTAAGCAAACTGGGATCCAGTAAAAATTTATTTTATACATTCTGTTATATCTACTTGGTTCTATGTGCTTTGTCATTCATTGAGAACAGGGTTCTTGGAAAATGCAGGTTGTTTTTTCTTTTGCTATTAAATGTGTAAAACAAAGTTATAATGGTATAAGGTCCAGCTGCAAAGCGTGTTATTTACTCATCAATTTTCTCTATAGTGGGGAAATAGATCGTACTGCTCACGCATCTCTGCTCGCACAAGTGCGCAAGCTGGAGGAGTCTCTGAGCAGCATCAGGGCAGACCTCCGGGGCGTGTCGGGCTGCAAAGGAAGGTGCGAACAGCTGGATTCTCTTCATGACACGGTAAGTCACATGCTGGTTATTGCTTGCACCTTTACTGTGTTTATTTCATGACCCCTGATGGTATCTGCTGTAATATCTTTTTTTTTTTTTTTTTTCCTGATGTATGATGCATTGATGTCAGTTATTTTTCCTTCCAGATTTCTGCGCAGGTCAGGAAAGAGCTTCAGGTTCTTCTGTACGGCAGTGAGCAGGAGGACATGAAGCTGCCAGGTTCTTTGATGCAGTGGCTTTCCACTCAGTTTGTGAGCAACTCTGATCTGCTGGCCTCACTCGGTGCCCTCGAGAAGAGAATTCTGGGCAACTTGTCACTTCAGATAGAGGAGATGCAACTAAAACCAAGCGAAGAGACAATCACACAGAGTGTCCGGCAAGCCACCGAGCAGTCCGGCTTATCAGAAGAGGTAAAAGTGTCACAAATGGAGCTGCACGAATTCAATTTCTTTTTGTTTAGATAATTCCTCAACACCTTCACTTTACTCTTTGCTTTATCTTTCTCACCAGGACGTCCAGATGATTGTGCAGAATGCTCTGAAGCTCTACTCTGAGGACCGCATTGGCCTTGTGGATTACGCTCTAGAGTCTGGAGGTACAGTATCGAAACCAAATGCAGTAGTGATGGTTTGAGTGAAAGCCCTGACTAAGCGGGCTGGTTTTTGTTATGAATTAATGTTTGCAGTTACGAAAGTGCTGATCGATCACTTTGTCTTCATGGCCGCACAAATGCAGTAGTGTTTGCACTGAGTGGTATTTTCTTCAAGTCTCAGTGTGCATTACAGAGGAACAGGTTCTGCATGGAGTGGAATACAGCCTCCCGTTTTAGATCTAAAACATCAGCTAGAATTCCCAGGAACCAGGAAACCTGAAATGGACTAATACAAATGCCTGATTTAATATTAAAATATCAGGAATATTTCTCTCCTTAAAATGAAGAAAAAAAGAAAAAAAAAAGCAATAAAATGAGTACAGATAGTTGTTTAAAGCACAACTAATTTTATGTACTTATTTATTTTTCAGAATATAGCAAATTTCCCCAAACCATCTTTAACTGAATAATTAAGATTTTTTTAATTAAAGATATTACTTTCTCCTAAGAATGCTTTTCTCATAAAGTTAGAGATTTCTTAAAGCTCTGCACACACTCTCTCTCTCACACACACACACACACACACACACACAATTAAAAGAGCATTAGGTACGATTAGTAAGATTGCCTCTCTGACCGTTGGCTGGGTTTTCTTCTTCGCTGGATTCAACATATGAATATTTTTTTCCCCCTTAAACACCTCGAGTCTGCCCTGGCTTCCTCCCATGTTCACAAAGCTCCGCCCCCAAGACCTGTACTGACCTGTAGAGTACACTACAGGTACCAAGTTCAGCTATTAGATTAAGGGTTAGTTTCTTCATTAGGTTTTCCAGAATAATAAGTATCTGTGAAGTTCTGTTTATACAAGACATGTCTGTAATTATAGCTTTTGTTTCTAGATTTTACCCAGCACACACTTCTTATCTACAGTTTTTTGTTGAAGCCGATAACTTGCTCTGTTCCTTAGCCTCTAGCCTAGCTCTTAGGTTAGCATCTTCCCTCCATGTGCACTAATTATAGTGTTTGGTGTTTAGTGCTAATTATTTTTCACTTATCTTGAGTGACGTCTACTCAAGTACTTTCGCTATGTCTCAATCTGCCTACAGTCAGTCGTGGATAGTATCTGAGATCAGATTTCTTGTGTCCCAAATCGTAGTATGATGGAATACGTTTCCCAGAGGTACTTGGGTGGTCTACTATGCCTGGTAGATTTAACGATTTGGCTCTGTTGACACTTATTCAGCTGATATTACCCACAATTCTTTGCATGTGGGTGGAGGAGTTTCGTGACTGTTTCAGTGCAACCATTTGTGATGCAGCTTCAGTGTGTTAAGAGAGGTGTAAATAAAATGTGAAATGAAAAGTAAATAAAGGGGAATTAAATGATATGGTATAATGATTGAAGAAAAGCTGAAATGCAGTGAGTGTTCATGGTGACAGTGACGAGTAACTAATAATAGTATAAGTAGATGAATTGCAGTGCATTGTCTGCTTTAGTGGAAAACTATGATCATGTTTTAGCATTTGCCCACTCAAGTGACTGAAACCTGAGGACTGTGGTAGTATGTTTAGAGTGAAGGGCCTTTCTTTAATAGAGATTTTTCAAGATTCAAGATAGATTCAAAGAACTTTATTAATCCCAGGGAGAAAAAGCTGCTGTTTTGAGTAAGTGAATGTTAAAGTCTAAGCTGCATGATTTTGTTTGCGTTTAGGTGGCAGCATCCTGAGCACGCGTTGTTCTGAGACGTACGAGACCAAGACTGCATTGATGAGTCTGTTCGGTTTTCCTCTCTGGTATTTCTCCCAGTCTCCCCGTGCTGTCATACAGGTAAGCTCCATTCTGTGCTTGTATTACACACACATTGCATTCCAATGTGGAAATCTTCATTCCATTTTCCTCCTTTTTCTTTTTCTGCCTCCTCTTCCCCCACCCCCCCTTGCCTACATCAGCCAGATGTACATCCCGGTAACTGCTGGGCATTTAAGGGTTCCACTGGCTATCTGGTGATTCGTCTGTGTGTGAAGATCGTTCCTACGGCCTTTTCCCTGGAACACATCCCCAAAGCTCTCTCGCCTACAGGCAACATCAGCAGCGCTCCACGCAACTTCACAGTTTATGTAAGCCACACTTGCCGTTTTTTTATTATTATTATTATTATTATTATTATTATTATTGGATGTGGGGATATGTTTTTATTGATGTGGGAGGGGTTATATTAGCCAGTCTAGCCAGCCTTGCACGTGGGTAGCGAAGGCTGGCCCGTGTGATCTAACAGACGAGCTACTGTTGCTCAAATTGCTGAAGAAGTTAATGCTGGTTCTGATGGAAAGGTGTCAGAATACACAGTGCTGGGTTGTATTGGCAGCAAAAGGGGGACCAACACAAGACTATGCAGGTGGTCGTAATGTTATGCCTGGTCAGTGTATCTAATAGTGCACATGACACAAACACCATAAAAGCTTCAAACATCAAACGCAAAATTAGAGTTATTGTAATTTTATTATTTTTCACAATATATTAGAATATGAATAGAACACGTTGACATTTGTGTCTAGGGATGAGTCTCAATCAGCTCTCTAGTGGTGAATCGGTGTACTGCGTATTCAGGCACTAATAAGGACCCTTGCTCACTACACATTGGGACACTGACAGTTTCCTCATCCGTCACTGTAAAAACCCAGACATATCAAATAGGGCAGTTTTGTATGTCATTTTTGTTAGCTTAATTACATGTTTCAAGCAGAATCGTAGGCTAGATAGTAGATTTTTTTTTTATTCATTAAAAGTTGTTAGACTTAAACCGTATATAGAATCTCTAATATAAGTAATCATTTGAGAGCTATGACAATGATAAAAAAAAAAAAATTATTTACATTTGGCTGAGTTTGTTCGCCCCCCCCCCTTTTTTTTTCTTTTTTTTTTTTAAATGCTGAGAGCTGAAAACGTGTCCTCATTTCCCGTAAGAAAACATGGTGTGCATCGATGCTCCCTGGTTTTTGCAGTGCATTATGGGATTTTTTAGGGAGCTGTCATTCCAGTGCACTGGAAGGATTTAGTGTTTGAGAGAGAGAGAGCTTTTAAAATGTCTGACTCTCTGATCAGTGCCCTAATAACTGAACTGGAGAGCTGATTGAGATGCACCCTGAGTATTTCATGTTGGTCTTGCCATTTATTAAGACAGGACTTTCGAAGAGTTGCGGTCTGACTAATGTTATGAACGGAGCGTAAAAAATCGGTCTATTATAATCATTAGAAATAATAATATAGTGATAGTAGTAGTAGTAGTTAGTAGTAGTAAAAATACTACTACTAATAATAATAATATGATATAGGAAAAATACTACTACTAATAATAATATAGTGATGATGCTAATAATAATAATAGGATGATGATGATGATGATGAATAATAGTAGTAGTAGTAAAAATACTACTACTAATAATGATATAGTGATGATGCTAATAATAATAATAGTAAGATGATGATGATGATGATGATGATGAATAATAGTAGTAGTAGTAAAAATACTACTACTAATAATGATATAGGAAAAATACTACTACTAATAATAATAATAATATAGTGATAATGCTAATAATAATAATATGGTGATTAATAATAGTAGTAGTAGTAGTAGTAGTAGTAGTAGTAGTAGTAGTAGTAATAATATAGGAAAAATACTACTAATAATAATTTATTATAATAATAATAATATAGTGATGATAATTATTACTATGATTACTCCAATCACTATATTATGATTATTATTAATGTTTTTTTTTCCATAAACGTTTTTTTTTTTTTTTAACTAGATGCAACCTCTGAATTGTGTTATGCAAATATTCATATTCTTGTTAAGTATCATTTTGCTTTGATGGGTTGAGTTCAGTTTGGCAATATTTTTTTCTCTATATAGTTACACTTTGGGTATTGAAAGAATAGTAGAGATAGAATTAAAGATGTGAAAGCTTTGCTGAATAGCATAATGCATGGATTTTATTCTCATTTGTGCGTCTCATTAAGTCAATAGCATGGTATTTTACAATTCAGATTTACACCCTGATGCAAGTGAATTCTGTACAATTGATACGTTCTGCCATTCTATGAAGGGTCTGGAGGATGAACAGCAGGAGGAGGGGCAGCTGCTCGGGGAGTACGTCTACCAAGAGGACGGAGAGGCTCTACAGACCTACCCAGTCACGGTGAGGGAAATGCACTGCATGCTTAATAGGTTCTGGAGAAGCGTCCTTGTATGTTTTGTTGTCTGTGTTATTGTCCGTTCCTTGTTGAAGAAAATACCATGCTGGTTTTTACACCAAACTCGATGTCCCTCTGATCGTTTTAGTCTGATCTGTCTTATCTGTGATTTTATTTTTATATTTTTTCTTTCTGGATGTTGCCTCACACTGGAAAAATGTTTGATGCTGCTACTTGCCATATCTTGTCTCATAGAGTGTTTATCACTAACCCTCCTCAGATGTTTATCACTCCCAGAATCACAAAATGAAAAATCAGTGCTTTAGAAGAAGCACTCTGTAATATACCGTGTCTGGGTGATCAAAGCCTCGATTACGCACACTAACTGGGAAAGCATTTTAAGAAGGAAGAAGAATAGGGAACTGTTATTGTGGTGTAAAGTGTTAACTTTATATTCAGATGTGCGTAATATCATAAATGTTTAGTTTATAAATGTTTGTTTAGTATGAGCAGTAAGAGGTGAAGTGAATAACACTGATGATCTCCTCATCATGGCACCTGTTAGTGGGTGGGATATATTAGGCAGCAAGTGAACATTTTGTCCTCAAAGTTGATGTGTTAGAAGCAGGAAAAATGGACAAGTGTTAGGATTTGAGCGAGTTTTACAAAGGGCCAGATTGTGATGGCAAGACCACTGGATCAGAGCATCTCCAAAACTGCAGCTCTTGTGGGGTGTTCCCAGTCTGCAGTGGTCAGTATCTATGAAAAGTGGTCCAAGGAAGGAACAGTGGTGAACCGATGACAGGGTCATGGGCGGCCAAGGCTCATTGATGCACGTGGGGAGTGAAGGCTGGACCGTGTGATCCGATCCAACAGACGAGCTACTGTTGCTCAGAATGCTGAAGAAGTTAATGCTGGTTCTGATAGAAAGTTATTAGAACACACAGTGCATGACGGGTCAGGGGTTTTAGCAGCAAAAGGGGGACCAACACAATATTACACAGGTGGTCATAATGTTATGCCTGGTCAGTGCATCTAATAATGCACATGACACAAATACCATACCCAAGAACCTCACTCCTCCTGTGGTAATTTTTTTTTGCTGTCTAGATGTCAGGGCATTTAGCACTTCAGTTCAATTCAGTTTCATTTATACAGCACCTTTAACAATGGACAACGGACAAACCAGCTTTACAGGAATGTATATAAATTAAAGGATAAACTCCTTGAGACAAAGAGAAAGAAAGAAAGAAAGAAACCTTGAGAGGAACCAGACTCTAAAGAGGAACTCATCCTCATCTGGGTGACACCAGAGAGTGTGATGATAAATCATTTCCCTTCTATAGCAGTGTACTACGTGATGCCAGTATGCAATTGCGTAACGAGGGAATTCGCTCTAGTTTACGTCAATTTTATTTTATTGAAATGGAGACGTGAGTGCAAAACTGTTGGTAGCAACCGCTGGCCTACAAATGTCTGAGCAATTGAGGAGGCATGTTTAAAAAACATTGATCACCCCGATTAAATGAATCCCATCTGAATAGCGCTTTAGATGACCGATGGTTTTGTTTATACTTTAAATCTGCCTGGCATTTTGTTCTACCTAGATTTTCTACATCTTTGTGTGTTTTTGTCTGTCTGAATGATAAAATTTTCCCTGATGTAATGGTTAAAACCAACTGGTGTTCTCCTTCTCCAGCTCTTCGAAAAGCTTTTTTTCTGCCCCCGTCGATTCATAACATTTCTGCTCTCAGCCCTGTCCTTACGACTCGCATCCTGTTTATTAACTCTTACGTAACAGACGAAAAGCTGACAGTAAACATGTGTTGCCTGTTTAGGTTATTAGACTCAGTACGGCTCATTTTCAATACGTTTTCTATCCCAGGAGTATTTCTAAACAGTTGTGAGTGTCCATCTATTGAGAATTATTGGTTTGCAAACTCTTTCCTGACCTGTGTTCAGGTAAATAGTTTATCTAAAGCATGTGACTGCTGTATGTAAGCCCACAGATGACCTTGGTTAGATCAGTAGGGTTGAAACTTTTAACTTCTTGTTACTGACTTGATTAATGGAATATTTAACTAATGTTGTAATGGGGGTTTAATAGAAAAACACTAAATCGTGATAATGGTCTTAAATGAAATAAAGAATGTTTACTTAATGTAAATAAAGTGTAGAGGGAGGGTATAAAAATGAACTGTAGTGCACAAGGTTTCCAGAAAAACAGGACGTTCTTCACTCATGTACGCAAAGTATTTTGCTGATTTGTATATAACTGTATAACTTTAGCACATCCCTGTGTGTAATGTGTTTTATTACAGTTTTTATTTTACTGTATGACAAAAATAAAGGTCCCCTTTATTTGTTGGAGATATTTACTCAGCATTTGTTAATGTACTGGTTATGAATATATGGTTATATTGGAGAACGAGATTTGTTTTCCTGGTCTATATAACTGCTATCCACATCTCTAACAGGATCCATTGTAGAGCAGTGTGTTCCTATAGACATATCGAAATCTCTCCAGGATTTCATTGAGGGTTTTTTTTTGTGATTGCTGTGGCTTTTTTTGTGGAAAACTACTCAAATTGGTGAACACAGGATACATGTACACCATATGTGATCACTTTCTATGATGGCAGTACTCATGTTCCATGCACAGATATTGAAGACCGCTTTGGCGTCTTGATGCGTGTTTTGATGTCACATAACTCGCCTTGGCCCAAATCTGCGGAAAGTTTCAAAAAATTGCTAGCTCATTCAAATATCGTGGCCTTTGTGTAAATTTCTGCAATCTTGTTTGACTGTATGGTAGGTACACTTATATTGCCAAATGTCACCCCTCCAAATCACTGAATTCAGGTGTAGTTTTTCCTTTCCAGTGAAAGGAACTCTTAATGCTTCAGCATACCAAGACATTTTGGACAGGTTTATGCTCCCAACTTTGTGGGAACAGTTTGGGGATGACCCCTTCCTGTTCCAACATGACTGCACACCAGTGCACAAAGCAAGGTCCATAAAGACATGGATGAGTGAGTTTGGTGTGGAGGAACTTCACAGAGTCCTGACCTCAATCTGATAGAACACTTTTGGGATGAATTAGAGCTAGACCAAAACTGGGATATCTGACTTTACATTAATATGAATGTAATATGGAGTTGGCCCACGTTTCGCAACTATAACAGCTTCAACTCTTCTGGGAAGGCTTTCCACAAGAGTGGTTTTTAAGGAAATTTTTGACCCTTCCTCTAGAAGTGCATTTGTGAGGTCAGGCACTGATGCTGGACGAGAAAGTCTGGATCACAGTCTCCGCTCTAATTCATCTCAAAGATGTTTCTATCAGGTTGAGGTCAGGACTCTGTGAAGTTCTTCCACACCAAACTCTCTCATCCATATCTGTATGGACCTTGCTTTGTGCACTGGTGTGCAGTCATGTTGGAACAGGAAGGGGTCATCCCCAAACTGTTCCCACAAAGTTGGGAGCATGAAATTGTCCAAAATGTCTTGGTATGCTGAAGCATCAAGAGTTCCTTTCACTGGAACTAAGGGGCCGAGCCCGACTCCTGAACAACAACACCTGAATTCAATGATTTAGGGGAGTGTCCCAAAACTTTTGGCAATATAGTGCATGTTAAACGTGAGGCTGATGATCACAAGTTTTACTAGAAATGACACAGAAATGGTGTTGTATTGCCATCCAGTGGGTGTATACAGGCGAGACATCAGGACAGTGATTTGTCAGTTTATCATCTATTGTCGATCTTGTTGACGTTATCATTTCATGCTTTCCAGGAAACCAACACGGAAGCCTTCCAGATCATCGAGCTGCGAGTGCTGAGCAACTGGGGCCACCCCGAGTACACGTGTCTGTACCGCTTCCGGGTGCATGGCGAGCCGGTACAGCAGTGATCTAACACTAACCTGGATGTGGAGTTTCACAGAGGAGATACCATGCCACTCTGCCCCAGTGCAGAAACACATATGATTGCTTGCTTTAACCATCAGAGCTTTGTCTCTGTGCTTTGCACTCCTGGATCTGGCTCAGACAATAAGAGTTCATCTCCATCTGGAACTTTCCCCATCTATTTTTTATTTTATTTTTTTATTATTTTTCCCTCCCTCCTCTGTGTAATTTTTACTCCGGCATGCGACACGGACACAGAGCAGCGAAGTCTGCGTGGTCTGAACTGCACTGAAGAACACTCAGTATGTTTAATCGAAACAAAATGGACTTACAGTGTATTTTAAACAGCATGTTGTAAATATTGTTCATAGTTTGTCTGCTTTACGTGTGTCTAATAATTTTGCATTTTCCTATATAGTGTAATGATTTTCAAGTGCCCAGCTAAGAGAGACTGTTATTAATCACTATTTATTTTTTTATGTATTTGTGTTGATCTTAGTAAGACTTTATATTGTGTATTTTTGTAAATGCTTTTCAAATCATTTTGTAATTATTGAGGGACCACAGGTTGGCTTTTTTGCAATGAAGTTATATTTTGTTTGTGTGGGATGTTCTAATAAAGAGTAATTTTTTAGATGCTTTGTGTAAAATTAGTTATTTGTGATTGTAGTATGTTTTTTAGAAACAGAAACAGGAAAGAAAAGTCATGAACACGCCTACAATAATGACTTTTTCTGTTACAAATGTAGGACAGAAAAAATATCGTCAGACCCCGGAAAGTATATGATGCAAGTGGGGAAACTACCCAGAAAGTATTTCTGGTAAACCAGTGATGCACTAATACACTATCTGACAAAAGGTTATTGGATATGTGATCACACCCTTGTGTTCCTTCCCCAAACTGATGCCAAAAAATTGGAAGCACACAATTGTTCAGGATGTTTTTGTATGCTGTAACCTTACGGTTTTCCTTTACTGGAACTAAAAAGACCAAACGTTTTCCAGCAAGACAATGTACCTGTGCACAAATTGACGGCCATGAAGGCACGGTCTGCCAAGGATCTGGTGGAAGAGCTCGAGTGTTCTTCACGTAATCCTGACCTCAACCCCGGACATCCTCACCTCACATCGGTGTCTGATCTTATTAATGTTCTTGTTCATGAATGATCACAAATCCCCATAACCATGCTCCAACATCTAGTGAAAAGCTTTCCCTGAAGAGCAAAGGATATTCTAAGCGAAAGGAGGAATACATCTGGAATGGGATGTTGAACAAGCACATGGGTGTGATGATCTATTGGACCTGATCTATGTATTGCGCATTGATCCTCGATGAGCAAGCCTGAGATGACTGTGCCAAAAATAAATAAATAAAGTAAATTCCCAAAAGTCTGAAACTAGGGAGGATCCAAACACAAAAGGAAACCCTTCCTCATCCGGGTGATGACGATGATGAGGATTATTATTATTATTATTATTATTATTATTATTATTATTATTACTTGGCCGGTGCAGGGGAAGTTCAATCTTCAGAGTATTCTTCTACCAAAAATAAAATAAAACGCCCATATATGAATAATAATTCCAGTCAAAAGAAACAAAAACACACTAACCCCAGTGGATGGCGGTAGAGCATCAAAACTATCCTGCTTTACTTTTTTTCCCACTTCTATTCCGAACAAGCCCCGCCTTCTGATTCAAGGATTGGCTAGAAACATATGCGCGCAGTAAATTCGTCCAATCAGCGAGCTGTGCGTACTTTTAGCCAATCACGGTACGAGGAAGGTGACCGTCGTAATACGGTTGGCAAAAAAAATATCACAGGGAGAGGGTTTATATGGCAAAGGAGCGAGAAGAAGAGGGCGTTAAAAGAGCTGTGATTTTATTAGGAGTGTGTGTGTGTGTGTTTCTGGGTGGTGGCTGCTGTTTGTTTAACTGGAATATCTCTCGGTGGCTGAAGGCTTTGGAGTAGCTCAGTTAGTATAGGAAGTTTTTTGAAAAGTTTGTTGTAGAGATTTATTTATTTATTTATTTATTTTATTTATTTTTGAGCAGCAGTGAAATGCAAGCCATAAAGTGTGTGGTGGTCGGAGACGGGTGAGTGTGTGTTTTATATGTATATTCATATATATGTATGTGTGTTGGTTTACCTGTTCTATAGTTGGTCGTCTCGCGCACACATTGTTAAATACAAGTAGTTGATCGTCTCGCGCACACACGCGCATTGCATTGCTGTGTTAATCTGAAGCTTTGGCGCGAGACCCTGACGCAGTGTTAGTGTTAATGTTAGCGGTGTAGTTGTGGTAAATACTTTTATACTTTTATCTCTATCTATCTATCTCTCTCTCTCTCTCTCCCCCCCCCCCCCCCTCTCTCTCTCTCTTTAGCTCCCGGGCTATCAGTTTCATAAGCTCCGGTAGTGTTCCGCATTCCTGTAGAGCTCGTGCTCATGTAAATGAAAGTCAAATCCTGTGCTGTTATAAAGCTTAACGATGAATAATATGTTTATAAATCGTATTTATTATGTTATAACACGTTTATAACAGCCAGTACAGGGCGTCAAAACCCATCCGTTTAGCCACTTATTAAACATGTAGTTTTGTCGTGTTTGTTAAGGATGCTTAAATCCCCCAAATAGCGTTGTGGTTGTGTGAGACAACACAATTATCACTTAGAAAAAGGTTTTAAATCATAAATAAAGTCGCGTATAGTTGTTAACATTTGTAAATAAATGTTTAATAATAGTATAACAGTCAGAGGTGAGTCATTTAGTGTGTGTGTGAGATAAGCTGTTTCTCAATGTAGAGACGGGGGTAAATGTTATTGTTGTAACTAACTGGACAAACCTTTACATGTCATGTTATATAAACATAAATCAGAAAGGGATGAGATAACCTCATCATAAATAAAACAGAATGTAAAAATAATTCAGAGATCAGTTAAACACTTCGGCTTATACAGGTCTGTCTTGACTTTTTAATAGTTGTGAGAGTTATTGTTGTCATATGCCCATGTCTGTGTGTGTGTGTATCTATGGATATATCAGGCATAACATTATGAGCACTAAAAGGAGAAGTGAATAACACTGATGATCTCCTCATCAGGGCACCTGTTAGTGGGTGGGATATATTAGGCAGCAAGTCAACATTTTGTTCTCAAAGTTGATGTGTTAGAAGCAGGAAAAATGGACAAGCGTAAGTGGATTTGAGAGAGTTTGACAAAGGGCCAGATTGTGATGGCTAGACCACTGGATCAGAGCATCTCCAAAACTGCAGCTCTTGTGGGGTGTTCCCGGTCTGCAGTGGTCAGTATCTATCAAAAGTGGTCCAAGGAAGGAACAGTGGTGAACCGGTGACAGGGTCATGGGCGGCCAAGGCTCACTGATACACGTGGGGAGCAAAGGCTGACCCATGTGATCCGATCCAACAGACGAGAATCTTTTTCTCAGATTGCTGAAGAAGTTAATGCTGGTGCTGATAGAAAGGCGTCAGAATACACAGTGCACAATGGATCACGGCTGTTTTGGCAGCAAAAAGGGGACCAACAGAATATTAGGTGGGTGGTCATAATGTTATGCCTGGTCAGTATAGATGGATAGATAGATAGATAGATAGATAGATAGATAGATAGATAGATAGAGAGAGAGAGATATTGGTAGATGGATATATTATACGGTGCTGTACCATTTATGTATAGGTGAGGTAGGTGTGTGTGTAAGTATATGTGTGTGTATACAAGTTATAATATAAGTTGATATGTGACCATACAACTTTTCCTTTATTGGCTAAACATCTTCAAATCACATAAAATATTGAGTCACGTTAAATAATAAACAGTCTAGGTGTTATTATAGCATTTTAAAGCAGAAGAGTTGATTTACTTAATTAGAATGGACTCCGGACTTTTTCCATAAAACTAGGAAGTTCTGTGTTTTTAAAAATCTTGTATTATCTCTGCATTTGAAAATGTTTTACACTGCAGTGTTATTTAAAATTTGGTATAATGGTACTCCAGCACTAATATACACTTATTCATATTAATGTTAATATACATTTATTCTATGCTTTTTTTAAACTACAGGGCAGTGGGAAAAACATGCCTTCTGATCAGCTATACCACTAATGCCTTCCCGGGAGAGTACATCCCCACAGTGTGAGTAACATTACACACTTCTCTGTTAAAGTCCAGGAATCACCGTGAACAGCCTCTAGCTGTGTCTCCAAACATTTCTCAACTTCACTGTGCTCAGTAGAAGTATTTGTCCTGTCTTGTCATGTACACACAAACAAATTCTCTCTCTCTCTCTCTCTTTAGGTTTGACAATTATTCTGCAAACGTGATGGTAGATGGGAAGCCAGTAAACCTGGGGTTGTGGGACACAGCAGGACAGGAGGACTACGACAGACTCAGGCCACTCTCCTACCCTCAAACGGTACAGCGTTGTGAATATTAACACTCCATCTCATTTCAACCCTGATTATTGTCCTTATTTTATTTTTTTCATGTGAGCCTGTCGTGCCAGCGCCAGTTGTTATGAAAACTCTGTGCTATTTGTTTCACTATGGATAAAGTATCCTTTTGTGTCCTAACCACTACTTATTCTTCTAAATGAAACTCAATGCCTCCTCTGTTTGCACACTCTTTTCCATTTGAAGATCTCGCTGCTTCTATTTTCACGGCAGTTCCACACGGCAGTGCTGATTCGAGAAAGGGAGCGGAAATGATTTTGCCTATTCTACACTTCTGATGAAGTTCCATTTCATATTTGAGTTTTTTATTTTTTCTTGTTTCTACAGGACGTGTTTTTAATTTGCTTCTCGCTGGTGAGCCCCGCCTCGTTCGAGAACGTCCGTGCCAAAGTAAGCAACTTCCTATCGAAACCTGCGTGGCTAAGAAAGTAAAATGAAATTAATTGTTAGAGAAGTTCAGAAAAGCATCTGGAGGGCAAGGAAAGAGGAAGAGCCCAGAATAATGTGTCTAGTCTGGAGTATTGCGTAAAGCAGTTCCAGTATTTTGTTTGCTCACGCTCTTGTGGCTGTAATATAATTCTGTTGTGAAGCTCATAGACCTCAACGTTGACTCATCCCAACACCTCAGAGATACAGTATTAGGGACTGGGTTTGTAGGCGAGTTATCACTGTGACGTGTGAGTAAGAGAATAAACAAAGAGTCGCTGTATTAAACTGGATGAAGCTGAATGTCGGTTCAGCACAAGATGGATTTAGTACGGCGTGGGGCAGCAGTTGCTCACAGTTTTCCATTATAGCATCATCCCACTATTTGGAAAATCTGGGTCATCTTATTTATTTACAGCTCGTTTATTTTCATCTTATTTATTTGGAGCTTTGGAAGCTTGTAATTCCTGAAGCATCCTCCCAGTTCCACTATGTGAAACTGCACAATGTAGATTTTAAATGTAGATTATGTTTTACAGTAATGGCACTTCCTGTAAGAGACACACTATCATAGCATGACTGATGATGTATGTTTGACTACATCGGAGTACTAATTAACTTGTTACTGGAAATAAACAGATAAATACTGCATGAAGCATCCATGGCAAGATATACCACTACATTTGATCTTTTTACAAATTGAAAGACGGATTTCATGCATCCAGTAAAATTGTCATTTCAAGGCAAGCGGGCTGAAATGGCATTTCAACCATTAGTCACTCCCTACATGTCAAGATTTATTCTCCTCCTCAGTTTGTTTACTTGTAAACTTGTAATCAACCTCTAAATCTCATATGCTTAGTTTAATCTCACATTAGATAATGCTTTTGCCAGTAAACTGCATAAACCGTATAATACTATACATTCCGGATAAACAAGATTAATTATTAAGTCCGTATGCATCTATATTTATATTTTTATATGTGAAATCTGAGTGACTCGTCTCCTCCTTACCCCACAGTGGTATCCTGAGGTCAGACATCACTGCCCCAACACTCCAATCATTCTTGTTGGGACCAAGATCGACTTAAGGGAAGACAAGGACACTATTGAGAAGCTGAAAGAAAAGAAACTCACTCCTATTACTTACCCACAAGGCCTTGCTATGGCTAAAGAAATAGGTTAGTAGTAATGTTAATAATAAAGCCTCTTGGAAAATCTCCCAGTAGTAGTTTGCTCCGGTTTTCACATGCATGTAACCTAATTTACATTACTAGCTAGTTATTATTTAGATTGTGCCTGTAATTTTACAACCTTGTGTTTTCTTGTGTCTATCGTCCATCTCGTATATGTTGTAACCTCCCATGAACCGGATACTGGATAACATATTTAATACGTTTCTAATGTACAGGTTCTGTGAAATATCTGGAATGCTCAGCTTTAACTCAGCGCGGCCTAAAGACCGTGTTCGATGAAGCCATCCGCGCAGTCCTGTGCCCACCACCGGTCAAAAAACCAAAGCCAAAGTGCCATATCTTCTGAACGAACCGTCCACAAAGAGCCGTCTGCACTCATCTGAGGAGAGGCGTCGGGAACAGTGGGGAAGGAGGATGTTAGGAATAAGAGGGATGACACTATGAACCACATACGTCTCTCTTACTTGCATATTGTAATTATAATTAGATCAAGTCAGTTTTAGGAGTGTTTTCTTTTCTTGAGGAAATGGGGATGATTTTTCCTCATTATATCCCTTCACATTAAGTAATTCCTGCTGCCTTTTAACACCAAAACCAAATGATCCTTTCTTTATTTTATCCGTGAGAGCCTATATATTTTGTTTACACACTGCGTTTTTATTTTTAAAGAAAATGTAAAGTTGCCAGAAATGCAAACCTACCTTTAATAGCCTTTGCTTATTCTATAAACACTATTTTTTTTTTTGTGATTCAGAAATTGCATACTGCTTAAATCATATATATAGATGTACTTTATTGATCCCTGAGAGGGGGACAGTTGGGAATCAATTTTTTTAGGATTTTATTCATTTTTATTAGTTCGTGTACATATTGGGGTCAAATATTTGGTACATAAATGTTACACTAGAAATCGCACGTGTTCACTGACCGGTTATATCACCAGAGCTTTCTAAATTACTACACGGAATTCGGCTCTAGGATTATTCATACGTGCTGCATTTACTCATGCAGTCGTAGGGAAAGAGGATGTGTTTATTCCAGCCCAGTATTGTATAAAGCCTGTTGTTTATCTGATGTATAGATTATAGATCGATGTTCTGCTAGCTTATACAGTGAGAATGAGAATTGTCTGTCCAGAAAATCTGCTGTCAGGATGGAATGATGCTCCTGAGAGACGTGCAAGTGTAACTGAAATCCCTTTTAACGGGAAGGCACACTGAGAAGACACATACGAGAACGAGTTGAGAACAGATGATTTATTTTTCTCATGCAAGGTTTCAGTCATGTCAGATGTTTTATTTTTACCGCACTCCTGCTACACTTCCAATGTATTAACAATATTCTGTAGAACTGAATGAGAGTCTTCATGCTTCAGTGATTTCATAAAACAAGTGTTAATCAGTTAGTTCATCTGAAATCACTTTCCACTGTCATGATTATGTCTGTTAAATAGAGATTTACTTCATGTGCCTTCGTGTTCTGTTTTATAAATTAGAGTTGTTGTAATTGTGCCAAACGCCGGCTGGTGACTCTCCACATCACGTCCTTCACTGGCTGCTCTTCCACTTGTCAAACACGAGCTTAGCAGCAACTGCATCTTGTATCCCCATTCCTGCATTGCAAAAGAGAAGCTATACTTAATCCATTTCCGTTTACACCCAGCAACTGATGTTTAGATCAGCACTTGACTCACTTCAAGCATGGATGGCTAAAGCAAAGAGAAACAAATCTTAGTGAATATATTTTGCTACACATCATTTCTTGATTTAAGTCCTAGAACTGAATCATCACTAGCTGGAAACAACTTTAAATAGAAGCAAAAGAAGTCCCTTTATTGTCTCGGGGGAAACAAAAGTCGGTTATCAAAAAGCAAACACTGGTGAGACTTAGCAGTTCACATTTTCTTATCAGTCTGTCTGCTTGTGAGAGAAGCTGCCCGAATTCTTCCTCTAGTCTAATGTTGCCTGTACTTAACGGAAAAAAGTTTTACCCAGCGACTTAAACACTGTCGTCTTGTTGCGCAAGGCAGGCCGAGTTCCATTTAAAACTTCCCCGACTTCAGCAAACACCTCTGCCTGGAAGAACACCAAAATTAGATTCAGATTAACCCTGGAAGTTAATACATCATTTATTTTCTTATATGTACAGTACGTTCTCTGAGCACACCCGGCGTGCTTAAAGGTTTAAAGTTAAGCGAGTACTCAATCCCAAGTAGCTCAGAGATCATTGCTGTGATTCAATAGAGGAAATGATAAGTGATGGTTATGAATGTCTTGCATGTGTCCTGAATTGAGTCACTGGATATAAATCATCAGCAAAATAAAGTGCAGGCTCACTCCAGACAGAATGATGTCTCCTGACTCCACTGCAGCTCCCTCTCTGGTGTCCACGTAAATCACGGCGTCTCTCATCAGCACGTCGTCGAGTTCTCTCCAGTCTGGCCGACAAGCTCCGACCGCTAACGTTTACACAGAAACACGTTACACAACCCGGTGTCCTCTGGTTACACTACACCTGTATGAAATCATATATAATGAATGTGAAGACATTTCTAACCTGCAACATGAGCACCGGGTTTAACCCACTCCCCAAACAGCACCGGTTCACTAGAATTAGTGACTGTAATGATGAGGTCCGCTCCATGCACTGCCTCTTCGGCAGAAGTAAATACTTTCATGGGACCCTGGACCCTCGCTGCAAACCGCTCAGCTGTCTCCAGTGTCCGGCTGCACACACGCACCTAAATACAACACAGTGGCACGGTACTACACATATAAAGAAAAATAATAATAATTAATAAATACCCTTTAATGAGTTATTTTACTATGTTCTTATACTATATTAATTGTCTTTAAATGGTTTATCATTATACAGAAATTAAACATTTTAAGAAGTCAGTCCAGTTGACCAGAGAGATGGGACGAATCAGCGGCTGCCTTCAAAAGCCTATTTTAAGGTGTCTGGAATAAGCATGTGTGTTAAATATGTAAGGAATAACACACAATGGGGTGTGGTGTTACAGGAAATTAATTATTATTATGGATTGTTATGATCTGGTTCCGCTTATACCACTGTAATTTCCCAACAATTACATTTTTACACGTCCATTGACGTAAGCACCACACAAAGCACTTGTATCCGTTTATAGCTGTCCTTGAAATGAGTTAATCAGTGATAAAGTGGTGTAAAGTGATATGTTTATATTCGCCAAACATTCCTATTCTGAACGCTGAGGTGAGGCTATGCAGCATGCCGAAGTGAAACAGAACAGATTGGACGAGGCGTCTATTTCTGACCGATGGACCTTTTCACCTTTGAGTTGTTTACCTCTTTAAAGGAAAAAAGCCGCGTGAAGATTTCGTAATGGCTGACAGCCTGGTGGCCGCAGCCGAGGATGCACAAGACGTCTGACTGAGCTGGCATCAGCAGCTAGTGGAAGAAAGTCAGTGTTTAATGTCGTTGCTGTGTCATACTGTGACAGGACCTGAAATCCAATAACTTAATAAGGGTCTTACTTTAGCAGAAATGGCTGACACAGCTGCTGTCCTTTTATGGGTGATATCGAGACCATCCATAACCTGTCCGAGAGCAAAAAATAACCATGAACGTCAGAAACTACAGTATGTTTCCTTGGCTATTCTATGCGAATGGTTACAGTGCCTTGGATAAGTATTCAACCCTCATAAACTTCTCCACTTGCAGTGTTACAATCAAACTAGGATTATTTGTCATACACTGACCAGGCATAACATTATGACCACCTGCCTAATATTTTGCTGCCAAAACAGCCCTGACCCGTCAAGCACTGTGTATTCTGACACCTTTCTATCAGAAACCTAATCTGCAAAAATGTCTGAACCTGCCATCACATAAATACTCTTCACCTGTATTTACAATTCTCAAAATAAACATACATTTTCCCGAACACACCCTAGAGTTTGGTAGAAAACATACTTAACAGTAACCATGAACTCAAAGGAGGTAATCAAGACATGCCCAGGATAAATGATCAGTCACTAGCAGGTCATTCACAAGGTCAGTAGGGCATTCAAAAGAAAAGCAACAGCCCAAAGATAACACTAAACATCATACTACCACCACCGTGCTTCAGTTTGCAGATGATGTTCTCAAGGAGAACTTTTGTCCCAAGCATAAAAAGCATAATAATAAAAAGTTCAGTGTCTGTCTTATATAATCTTACTTTCTTTTACTATTTGTATTGCTATTAGATTAGTTTATTATTATTTGTATTATCCTAAGTATTGTGCAATTTTTTTTTTTATTTTCTTTTATAATTTTTTACATAATTTCTTTTGTTTTAATATCTGTCTTTTTAAATTTCTTCCTGTCTTTAGGTTAAATACCTGCACGTTACTGTCTATTGCCTGCCTTTTAGCAAACTCCAAGTGGCGTTTCATTTATATACAATCCATCTTTGTGAAGACTTTCTTCAACTTATGTGGGGTGAATATTTTAATCAATCAACTGTAATACACACTATATTGGAAAAAGTTTTGGGACACCCCTCCAAATCATTGAATTCAGGTGTTGTTTTTCTGGGGTTGGGCTCGGCCCCTTAGTTCCAGTGAAAGGAACTCTTATTGCTTCAGCATACCAGGACATTCTGGACAATTTCATGCTCCCAACAAAGGGCAGACCAGCTCCATATAAAATTCATGTGCATGACGTCCCAGTTTTGGCCTGGCTCACAGTCTGCGCTCTAATTCATCCCAAAGGTGTTCTATCAGGTTAAGGGTTACTTTATGGACTTTGCTTTGTGCACTGGTGTACAGTCATGTTGGAACAGGAAGGGTTCATCACCAAACTGTTCCCACAAAGCTGGGAGCATGAAATTGTCCAAAATGTCTTGGTATACTGAAGCATTAAGAGTTCACTGGAACTCAGGGGACAAGCCCAACCCCTGAATTCAATTATTTGGAGGGGTGTCCCAAAACTTTTTCCAATATAGTGTGTATTACTGTACCTGATACTATAGTATTACTTATGAAAGTTTTAAAAGGCTTTCATGGACTCACCGCTCTGACATTGCCATATTCAGGGTTAAAGAGCAACACAGTGGCTTGAGTTGATGGTAAATTTAAGTTTCCTTCCCTTCTGTAGAAGGCCACCATCTTCGTGCACAAAATGTCCTCATGTGCAATATATGCAGGCATCAGCCCCAAATACCTGTTTACAGAACATCAGTGTTAGGAATCTGTTAGATGTCAGGTGTCAGATGTGATGTTAAAGGGTCATCTTCATACCCGTGGTGATTGTGTATGGGCATCACAGATCTCACGGGCTGCACCACCTCTGAACTGACCCCTCGGGAAAACTGACCCAGAACCTCTTCCAGTTTCGGGATCAACTCGTCGTAACTAAGAAAACGTGCAACGACGTCGTCACTTAGAAACACGGGCTGTTCAGCCATTTTCCTTTTCCAGATTTCCAGATTCTGTTCACCAAGGAGGAGACGCCTGCCACAGAGCGCACGAGCACATGACTTGGACTTTATCACAGTGTGTTATTCGCGTGCGCGTGTGAAGTCCACCAAGGCAGGGAGAGGCCACGCCCACGTGCTGCTCCGCGCCATCAAACCGGAACGACTTTTATTATTACTATTAATAGATTCATTAATTATTAACTGAGCAGAAATCATGTTGCAATTTTGAATTAACTAAAAAAAAAACATGTTGTCAATAATGTATTATTTCTGTGGCAATTTCTTTTAATACAATATAAAAGTTCATACACTGGCACTCAAAAAAAAAGAAAAGAAAAAGAAAAAACTTTACTTTGAGGCCCTTAAATAACATTGTGTATAATTTCCAATATTTATCTTCTTTTTAAGGGGTTACTACCACATGTTCCAGGGTACTCTGGTTTCCTCCCAACTCCCTAAAACAAGCCAGTGGGTGGACTGGCTATGATAAATGTGTGTGTGCGTGTGTGTGTGTGTGTGTGTGTGTGTGTGCGCGCATGGTGCCCTGTGAGGAACCGGTATCACACTCCAGATGTATTCCCACCTTGTGTACAGTTTTCCTAGGATATGCTCCACCACCATCTGATGAAAATAAAGTGGTTACCAAGATGAATGAATGAAGGTGTGCGTCTGTTTTTACCTCGTTAGCACACAATAGTATGAATACTGGTGTTAAATCCTTTTTATAAACAATAAATACACATTCTTAATCATTTAGTAGGTCTGCACTCATGGTGACTGTACATCTGAATGTATATATTAATGTAAACTGTATATACACTCAGTACAAACCTCAATTAATCATAACACTCATTTAAGTCCATTCTGTATGTCTTCGATTCTAGCCTGAAGTTGTACAATAGTATATGCTGTGTTTAAGCAGTGACGTAAACACTAAGAAATGTAGATGTCTAGTTTCATAGTTGCCACTGAGCTGATAATAACCCCTCACCAACACCAACCACAAAAAATGAACAGAGATCACATTTCTAAAATTTATTGTTGAATATTGAAGTCCCCAGGATAAGTTTGTACAAAAAAAAGCAAATGTAATTTCAATTTTAAGAGCAACACATCAGTTAAGCAATGAACTTTAAATCAAACAAACTTGCCCTGATAACATTAACTTTTAAGATTAGAAACAGTTACTTTATTTCTCTAATACTGTAACCTAATTTCAACTGGTTAACCTCAACCGAATTACTTTCCCTAAACCCGATCACGGCAAAAGAAGAATTTTAATCGTGAGGACTATATAAAGTTTACAGACGTTAAACACAAAAAAAAAAATTAACCTGGTTCTGGTGTTTATAAAAAAAAATAATAAATTGGCTCAGACCAAAAGTCTCTCAATCGCCATCTGCACAGACTGGATCTGGGGTTTCAGCTGGGATCCTTCCTTAATGGTGACCGATGTGGCAATAACCGGTCTGGACACACCACAAGCTCGTCCAAGGGCCTGCTTGGACCTCACAAAGACGTAAGGCACGTTTTTATCCTCACACAGCAATGGAAGGTGTAGAATAATCTCCAGTGGTTCAGCATCAGCGGCCATCACGATGAACTCAGAAATTCCACGGTTCAGTGTTTTAGTGGCTGTGAATTACACCAATAGAGTATTACATACAGCGTCAGGCATAAACAACCCATTACATTTTACATATTTACAATGATCAGGCATAACATTATGACCACTGAGAGGTGCCGTGAATAACACTGATTATCTCTTCATCATGGCACCTGTTAGTGGGTGGGATATATTAGGCAGCAAGTCAACATTTTGTTCTCAAAGTTGATGTGTTAGAAGCAGGAAAAATGGGCAAGTGTAAGGATTTGAGCGAGTTTGACAAGGACCAAATTGTGATGGCTAGACAACTGGATCAGAGCATCTCCAAAACTGCAGCTCTTGTGGGGTGTTCCCGGTCTGCAGTGGTCAGTATCTATCAAAAGTATCCTTTAAGTCTTATAAGCATCCTTTGAGCCCTGTAGGTATCCTTTAAGTCCTGCAAGTTGTGAGGTGTGACCCATGAATGTCCCACCACCTCACAACTTACAGGATGTAAAGGATCTGCTACTAACAGCTTGGTGCCAGATCCCACAGCACACCTTCAGAGATCTAATGGAGTCCATGCCTTGAAGTGTCAGGACAGTTTTGGCAGTGTTCATAATGTTATGTCTGATCAGTGGACATTTACAGCATTCAGCAGACAGTTTAATCCAGGGGCATTTATAGAAGTTTCAGGTTGTCTAGATAAAAAAATAAGTTTTCTCTATATTACACTCCAGGATAAAACACTGGGCCAATCAATAAATACAACAGATAGAAATATAAATAAATGTAATACTTAAAATTAAGCAATGAACATTTTGAGATGTGCCATTATACAAAAATAATCCTATGTGGCCTAACATGTAGCAAAATTACTCTTATCATCCTGAAATTGATTATTTTCCCCCATCAACACCACATCCTGAACTGTTTTGTTCTTTTATTCTACATTACATTTCTGCCATTTGGTAGACACCCTTATCCAGAGTGATGTACAAGAGTCTTCTACCAAAAGCAATTTTCTAATGATTACTTAATTCAGTAATTCAAAACACTGCATATTTTTCATCATTTATAGCTGTGTGTAAAGTTTTGCAAAGTCCACGAGAAAACCATTTCCTGTTATTACTTCTATCAGCTAGAAACAGTTGTTTCCTTAAGAATAATAAAATGCAGCTTGTGATGTTACCAAAAAACACAAGTCCTCTACCTTGAAGATTCTCTCTTGTTGGAAAACATACTGACTGTAACAAAGAACTAATACAGAGACTCCTTCTAAAAATGTTAAATATCATCTTATATAAATAACCTTATATCTCAATATCTTCTGCAAAAGTAAATAAATAAACAAATAAGTGCTTATCTGTTTATTATTGGACTTAGATCATGAAGATGGCCAGCAAAGAAGTCCCTGTGATTGACGTGTCTGAATTAGCGTGTTAATAGGGTTGCGAAGGGGTGAAAAACGTCCGGTAAACTTCCGGAAAATTTCCATGGAAACTTCATCTTGGGAATTTTTGAAATATTCCAAGTTGGAAACAAGTATTTATAGGAATTTAATTTAAATGATTGAGAAATATACAAAGATAAATATAAACATTTTGTTTGGTCATAAGCAGACATGCAAGCAAACTAATGCATAAAAGATTTTTGACTTAAAAAAAATTAAAGAATAAAAGAAGTTCACCTGGAATTGCATTAAATCTGGGTGTTTTAACCAAGATCATACTGCAAGATACTACATTTAAGTTCCCTGTTATAGGCTAACCTGCAATTTCGCAGTTTAATCCCATTAATTCCCAAACATTCCCATTAATTCCCACGGAATTCCCAGAATTTTGCAACCCTATACGTTAATGAATTATCCTTTTATTACCTTGCTCCCGGTCTTCTAACGAGAAAAAAAATCTGACATACTTCACTGTGCTGTAATGTATATGTGATAAACTTAATTTCTAATGACTTCCAGGGAATAATATCCATGCTGATAGAAAGCTGTGTTTGCTTCACAGACAGCTTAGATTTTTAACAGCTGCACCACGTGTGTGAGGAAAACCTGACCTAATGAGAGGAAGATACTTTAGCATCAGTGTCAGAGTCATGTGTAAATGGTCCACGTGTGAATTCAGTGATCCATGAGTAAACGTTTACACTCCATTGAGGCTTTTAGGGTGAGACTCTTACCCTCGTTCGCGCCTTTGCGCAGCTGCTTGTAGTTGGACGCCTGCTGCACGAGGTCCAGGATAGTTTTGGTCAAAGTGGCATCAGCCAAAGGGTAGGCTTTGGGATTAACTTCAGGTTCAGTCTGGAATGAAGGCAAATCAAATGCGCCAGTATTACAAATCATAGACTAACATGCGAAGCCATTTTTTTTTTTTTAGTTTCGTGTGTAAAATATCAAAACTAGACAAAGGCCAATGATGATCGCGCGTGCTTAAAATAACTCACGTGCATGCGACCGTACTCTATTCTCTATACATTAACAACAAAATCATCACTAAAATATTTATACTAATGTGAGGTTAGATAAGCAGCTAGCTATTTCACTCACACGATATATATTATCTAAGATAATTTTCTTCGTCACCCGGGTTGGATACTCACCATGATTTCAGGGGTTTGATTTCAAGGTTTGATTTCAGGGGTTTGATCAGGTCCTCTCGGCGAAAGCTTCACGGAGGACAAACACCTACAGGTTTAAAAGAAAAGCTTGAAAAAATACACACAAAAAAAAACCCTACACTCGAGTACTAAAATGCCGCTAAAGCACAACGTACAGAGTACGTACTGAACTACTGCAACACGTGTTTCGTGAGAGGAAGCACTGCGCATGCTCACGTTTCTTCTGGACCGGAAGCAGGAAGCGGGGTCCCCCCCCAAAAAAATGTAAATGATACAAAGCAAATCAAGAAAACATTAAATCAGGTTATTTGCAATACATTGATAACAAGATAGATACAAATTAATTAATTAAAACAAATGAACTTGGTTAGCTTTTATTTTTTTTCACTAATCTGATGATTTTATAGAATGTACTTCTTTACCCTGTATGACCAAGGAAAACATGTCAGTTGTCCAGTATGAAATAATATGTTTTGGAAAAATTTAAGTGTAAGTTCATAGTGTGTAGTAAGTCATTTGAGATGCCGCTCACGTCCTCATGGAGCTCGCTTTGTGAAATAAAGTTTCATTAAAAAAACAAAACAAATGGAGCCAGTCTTTGTGCACAGGGGCATTGTCATACTGGAACAGGTTTGGACTGCTTAGCTCCAGTGAATAGAAATTGTAATGCTACAGCATGTAAAAGCATCGTGTTGTGTATTTTGAGATTTATGAGTGTGCTGTACAAAGAGGTTTCCACATACACTATATTGCAAAAAGTTTTGGGACACCGCTCCAAATCATTGAATTCAGGTGTTGTTTTTCAGGGGTTGGGCTTGACCCAGTGAAAGGAACTCTTAATGCTTCAGCTTCATACTAACACATTTTGGACAATTTCATGCTCACAACTTTGTGGGAACAGTTTGGAGATGACCCCTTCCTGTTCCAACATGACTGGACACCAGTGCACAAAGCAAGGTCCATAGATGAGCCAGTTTGGTGTGGAGGAACATGACTGTCCTGCACAGAGTCCTGACCTCAACCTGACAGAACACCTTTGGGATGAATTATAGTGGACACTGTGAGCCAGACCAAAACTGGGACGTCTGCCTTTACATGCACATGAATGTAATATGGAGTTGGCCCAGCCTTAGCAGCTATAACAGCTTCAACTCTTCTGGGAAGGCTTTCCACCAGGTTCAGGAGTGTGTTTATGGGAATTTTTCACCATTCCTACAGAAGTGCATTTGTGAGGTCAGGCGTGATCGGAACACCTGAATTCAATGATTTGGAGGGGTGTCCGAAAACATTTGACATTTAATATTGTTTGTGCACTACATAGAAAGCTGTGCTCCGGTCCAGTAGGTGTCAGAGTGTTTAACTCATGAGTCTCTTTCCGTAGAAGAGGAGTGAAACGTGGGTGCTTGTGGGTAGGACGTCCAGGTCAGCCATATTGTCTTCTCCAACCGCTTGAAGGAGAGAGAGAGAGGGAGAATGAAGGGGATCCGGGGAATAAGCCAGCTCTCCGTGAGGATTTTTATTTCAATTATCATTATTATTGCGTTTTATAAATGCGCTGTAATGACTTGCAGGTTGAGTTTGTAGTGATTTGACCCTCACCCGGTTTCTGTCATCTGACAGGTTCCTTCTACAGCGCATACTAGCCTCAAATATACTAACTAGTATGAAAGAATAGTGCGCGTTCAATGGCTCTGTAATGTGTTCACGTACTATTTAGTATGTTAGTGTGCATAGTGTATGCGGCTTTAGAGCTAGCCGTTGATGGTAGCTGGTGACAGGTTCTCTTGGCCTTTCTTACCTGTGCCACACACTTGGTTAGTGTAATATTTCGGACACATTCTCTAGTGCATGATGTCTCTCCGTGGTCTTTCTGAACAGTTCATAGCCCTCATAACAAGTTTGTCAGTAATGAAGTCAGTTATGTCCTTTACCTTGACTGCTAACTGGAGCTAACCAGCTAAAGTTGCAGGCTCAGACTCATATATTTTTTTGCTATACTATACTGAGAAATGGACTGAATAGAATTGATGTTTTCTAACGTGTAAATTGGTGCTGTTTTGTTTTTAGAAATAAATAAATAGAGCTTTAACTGTGGAAAAAGTCAATACCAGAATCTAATATGATTAAAGTGCCCCAGAAATCCCAGTTTGGTTGTTCTACTAACTATATAAACTAACATATAATAGTTTAAATGAATTATAACTCCACCTTTCAGAAGAATCCCGACGACCGACTTCGACTCCAAAAACACACACCGTCTCGTCATCTAGGAAATCGTCCTCGATAAAGTCGACATATGTGGGTCTATTTAGCTAGGTCCCCTAAGCTACTGTCAGGTTTGTTTAGATTCAGCAGGGGGTGGTGGTGTATCTTGAATAATATTTGCTGTGTAAATCAGAAAAGCCTTGACTTCCTGTATCTAAAAATAAATCAACATACAGAATCTAATCAAGCCGTTTCACGGGGACTTTCATTACTTGGATACTTTAACATAACAAGTTGATAGATTTGTTTCATCCCTAAAATCTCTTTAGGAGTTAAAGTCGGTACTTTTGCAGGTTTGTGCCATTGGCATCCTGTTTGTAGTTCCCACACCACCCTATGGGTCTAGATACAGGATTCTTTTCGAGCTGTTATCCTGAAGAATTCCTGTGTTGCTCTGTAGGTATTACTCTGTTTGGTTGTGGATATGGGTGGCTCTCATGTCGGTCCTACCATCATGTAAGGACCCCCACCCCAACAGAACACATAATTTACATTTACTGCATTTTAGCAGACCCCTTATCCAGAGCGACTTACAATTTCTCATTTTTTATACAACTCAGGGTTAAGGGCCTTGCTCAAGGGCCCAGCAGCTGGGTGGACCTGGGATTCACACTCACAATCAGTAATCCAACACCTTTATCACTAAGCTAACACCTCCCTACATAATGCCCTCTAGGTTTATTTTTATCTTTCATAATTATGTTCTTTCCAGATATAATGAGCTTTTAATGAGCTATTAGTACTAAAGATTGTATTGCGTGTATTGTCCAGTCACTCTGTATGTCCAGCTCTGAAATTGCCATCAGAGTGATCAGCTGCAATGTTTTGTTAGAATTTATTTTCGTAATAATATGAATGTTATTGTCTTGTGCTTGTGTTTTGACACAATACACTGTGTTAAAAAATGTATTTTTCATGTCTAGATGTACATGATATCATTTAACCTGGCAGACGTTGCTCCATATCAGCTGTATAACATCTCTTCTTCCTTTCTGATTTGCAGAGGAGGCTGTATGCAGCACAGGCTGCCTGTAAGGTTGAGGCATCTGAGGCGCTCAAGGTCGTGCCACAGGAGGTGCAGGTCAGTAAATGTTCACACTCTGTCTCTTTAGGGAAAGTTCATAAGTCCACCTGAAGCCATGTCTCCTTGTCAGGTGTCTACAAGTTCTCCTTCACACACACACTAAGGTCTACTTGAATAGACAGATGACAAATTAAAGGAAAAACCTGATTAATTCAATAGAGAAACATAACATGTCAGGTGCAGCCAGGATAAATCAACCAGGTGGGTTTGACCTCTAGTTTGGATGAAGGATGAAGATTCAAGTCACTTGGAAACCATCAGGAAATTGACATTCAATGATCATGATGCTCGTGCGTTAATGTGACGCGTGAAAACAAACAGAGGAAGAGGACAGGCTGTGTGCGCAGGAACGTGATCAGACTTTCCACAGTGCATAAATCCCTCTTTACAAAGCTGAGTGTACTTCTGAGAGTTAAACGGTATCAAGGCCATCTGCACCAGCCTGCATGTTTGCAGTGGAAGTGATTTGTTCAGATCTTTCACCAATGTCCCCAACAAGTGGGTGAATACATGTGAGAACAGTACACTCCTGACATGATTTTGGGACCACTTGCTCTATTGGATGGAGGAGTCAATGCAAATCAATTCTCTCTCTCTCTCTCTCTCTCTCTCTCTCTCTCTCTCTCTCTCTCTCTCTCTCTCTCTCTCTCTCTCTCTCTCTCTCTCTCTCTCTCTCTCTCTCTCTCTCTCTCTCTCTCTCTCTCCTGTCTGTCTTTATTTATTTAGATTTTATAGAATGATTTAACGCCCTCTGTGTTCTTTCATGCATATTGTTGTCTAATCTTTTTTCCTTCTTTAGCTGAAAACACCATTGTTACAGTATTGAATCCTTTTTCCTTTTTTCCTCTTTCACTCCTTTTTACACTCTAACACTTTCATGCACATTCTCTCTCCTTCTCTCCGGATTGGAGAAAGTCACTGAAAGTGACAGGTTTATCCGGGTGACTCTCAGCAGCCCTGGAACATCGTATTAGAAAGTAATTTTTGCTTCCCTGACTCGATCA
The DNA here is from genome assembly GCF_019097595.1 of Hemibagrus wyckioides. NCBI lineage: Eukaryota > Metazoa > Chordata > Actinopteri > Siluriformes > Bagridae > Hemibagrus > Hemibagrus wyckioides. The sequence continues at coordinate 18,673,751 of NC_080722.1, read as the reverse complement.
TTTTTCGTACCACTCTGTAGTAATTCTATCCAGTCTAGCAGCACTGGTTCTAGACAAATCACTGGACTTGTGCACCTTTTACACGTGTGTATTCAATCAGATTTTTTTTCTACTGTTTGAAATTTATGTCCCAGTGTCTCTGTCTTCCTCCATTTCTTCCTGCAATTGCCAGATTTTCTGTTTATTTCCTAAGCCATTTATACCAAAGGAGTCATTCTGGACCAGCTCACACTAACAGTTTCATTTCCCTCTCCGTAGGTGACCAAATTGCCCAGTGGCCTGGTGATTGCATCCCTGGAGAACTACTCCCCAGCCTCTCGTATCAGCGTTCTTGTGAAGGCCGGCAGCCGCTATGAACCCCACGACAGCCTGGGTGTCACACACGTGCTCCGACTGGCAAGTGGCCTGGTAGGTGGTGATTCTGACGATTTGTGCGCTTGAGTATGTTTATGTAGTGTATTAACATCTACTTGTTCACATTTTAGACTACCAAAGGAGCCTCTGCGTTCAGGATCTGCCGTGGCATTGAGGCCGTCGGAGGAAGCCTGGGGTGTGTCCTGTTTCTTCTCTTTGTGTGTTATTAATATGGTTTGCGTCCTTTCTAATGTGTGATGCATATTTTTATACAGAGTGTCTACAACCCGGGAAACCATGGCCTACACTGTGGACTGCTTGAGAGATGACATGTAAGCATAACGTGTTGTGTTAAGTGTTTAATATTAGTGTTGGGGTGTATATATAATTGTTCATGGTGTGTGTATGTCTGATTTTAGTGACACAGTCATGGAGTACCTGATCAATGTGACCACCGCACCAGAGTTTCGGCCATGGGAGCTCTCTGAGCTCACTCCCAGGGTGAAAGTGGACAACACCATCGCCGGCCAGAACCCACAGATCGGTATGTTCCTGTTAGGATAGTTCATGTTATCATTTTGGCATTTGACAATGATATCAGTAGCAGATGCTATCTACTGCTTATCGGAGTTCAGGAAGAATCCAGTCAAAGCACAAAGCTATTAAAGGAGCTGACAGGGACTGAGCTTTCTTCAAACTAAACACAAGGGTATAGTAGGTACACACAGCCAGTGGAACTGCAGATGATGGAATAATTCAACAACGGTTGACCCATAATAATAATGATAATAATAATAATAATTTTTTGCCTCACACCTCCAGGGTTGGGGGTTCGATTACCACCTTCACCATGTGTGTGGAGTTTGCATGTTCTCCCCATTCCTTAAAGTTTTTTCTGGGTCCTATGGTTTCCTCCTCCAGTCCAAAGCCTTGTAGGCTGATTGGCATCTCTAAGTTGTCCGTAGTGTGTGTGCACGCAATTGTGCCCTGCGCTGGACTCCAGGACTAGACTCCAGGTTCCCAGTGACCCTGTAGAAGTGTTGAAGACAATACATGGATAGATAATAGCCAATAATAATAAAAGTAGTGGCAGTATAAGAAATGGCGGCTTAAGTCTACATAAGTACGTTGACTAAAATATATATTTAAAATGATATTGTACTACGGAATTTTGACTGTAACTGCTTTGTCTATTCATTATTCGTAGTTTCTCTTATTTATTCTGGATGTATAAGATGTTGCGCATAGAAGCAGCTTGTATACTCGATCAGTGGTTAGGTCTCGTCTCAGTAGTGAAGACTTTTTGCTACAGATTGAAATGTTGGGAGTTTAAATCCCAGTAACTGCAAGCTGTTGGAGCATTGAGCAAGGCTACTAACCCTCCACTGCTCAGTAGTACTTCCAAGTACAGTATAATTCCAAGTCGCTTTGGGTAATGTTGAGGTCACTCTGTTTGTCCAAGGTCTCCTTGAGAGTCTGCATGCTGCTGCTTACAAGAACGCCCTTTCCAACTCTCTGTACTGCCCAGAGTACATGGTGGGCAAAATCACCACAGATCAGGTGAGGACCAAACTTATAACTGTTATTTTTTATTTTTTTCTACTGACTATTTCACTATAGGTTTTTTTTTTCTCCCTTCCACAGCTGCACGCATTCATTCAGAACAATTTTACAAGCGCAAGAATGGCCCTCGTTGGACTTGGTTTGTTGTTATTATATGTATTTTCTTTACCGATTTCATTTTACTCAAATATATATCTATCTAGTTTAAAAGTGTGATCTCATTTGCTAAGAGTGAGCGGCACTGAACTCTGATCACATGTCTGAAACACTGCTGTGTGTTGTTTAGGGGTGGACCATGCTGTTCTCAAACAAGTAGGAGAGCAGTTCCTCAACATCCGTAGTGGAGCAGGGACTGTCGGCTCCAAAGCCCTGTACCGTGGAGGTAATGCCACAAAACCTGAACAAATTCTTGAAAATTGTATGATTTTATATTCATGAAATATAACGCATACTTATTTGATTTTACTGCTATGTCTGTTAAAACTTGGAGGACCACCTGCTCTAGCGATCGTTCATCTTTCTAAAGTTATAAAGTGCTTTTAAAGTGAAATTGTTTGTTTATATGGACTCAGTAACGTAATAAGCCTCGTTGTGTTTACACAGGTGAGGTGCGGACTCAGACAGGAGGCAGCCTGGTGCATTCGGCCGTGGTCAGCGAGAGCGCAGTGGCCAGCTCTGCCGAGGCCGTAGCTTTCGGCGTGCTGCAGCATGTTCTTGGAGCTGGACCACACGTTAAGAGAGGCTCCAACATCACCAGCAAACTGAGCCAGGCCATCTCCAAGGCTACAGCTCAGCCCTTCGACGTAAGTGAAGTCACACACCAGAATGAACAACATTTCGTGGGTTCTGTCAGCATGACTGGACTTCCTGTGTGCTCATTTTAAATTACTAGCTTGAGCAGTAATGCGACTGGGAGCATTTGATTGGGCGAGTTTATTTTTCTTAAAGTTAGATAATGAACTGACCTGTCCAGGGTGTACCCCTGCCTTTCGCCCAGTGTGCACTGGGATAGGCCCCGGCAGACCCCCGTGACGCTAATTAGGAATAAGGCGGGTATAGACAATGGATTGATGTATGGATAGATAATGAACTGATGGAGCGTTTTGAGCGAAGGCTATAATGAGTTTGCAAATCAGTGGCAGGTATGAGAAACCTACACGAAACAAGCAAGCAAACACTACTGTCACTAATACACCGAGATCTCATTTTTCTAATTCTTCTTATCTGCTTGTTTCTGTGCTTCTGTGATCATATGCTGTAGATAGCTTTAACTTAAGATACACAGTGCCAGTGTCTGTCTGTAGGCTGCATGCTGTATTGATTAGTTGTAGGTGCTGTGCTATTTTACTTTTTTTTTTTTCCATCAAAATGCAGGGTTATTTTTGTGCACTGGTGACTTTCTCAGCTGTAACGTGTTTAAGTACAATTGTTTTCACAGAAGCAATCTCGAAGGCTGGCATTAGTTTTTCTTGATTTCTCACTAAACCAGAATCACTCCATCATTTGTGCTATCTCATAACGGTATTGTTGTAGGTGGATACAAGTGATCAAATATTTCACTGAATACCAGCTCTGATGAAATCAATTCAGCTGGCATGTCATTGGATTTCAGGTTTCCAGAAATATTTTCTACAGTCAGCACAGTCCAAATGCATGTTAGCAAGCTTAAGGGTGTAGTTCCCTCCATCAGGATGCAGGAAACTCGGTAGTAAGAAAATAATTGTGGTGTAGATTTTCTAGGTAGTTGTTTCCATGCTTACCTCTCCTCTGAAAATGTACCCATATGTCCTTTCCATGAAAATGTTGTTAGAGACAAACACACCTATCTCACAGCTACTGCAACCATGCATTAAAAGCTTTTCGTGCCAGAGGTCTGGAAACATTTCTCTAAGCTTTTATCCTCCTCGTCGACTAGTGTAATTATCTGGAATCGTTTTATATTTCTGACCTCCTCAGTCCCCACTCCATTTTCAGGAGCCTTCAGGCATCAAGCAAGCCACTCTTCTTGCAGGTTTAAGGGTTATGGTGCATCTGTATTATCAGCACAGAACTGTAGAAGGGTTTACATGTTTTCATTAAGACTTCCCACGCTGCTGACATTTTTCCATCTCGGGTTAAAATGCATGGTTACTTTAGTCTTTATTTATGTCCACATGTGGCCAGCTTGTTTATAAGTAATTGTCTACTTAGTTGTCTGCATTTGTTTTGTTTTTTTGTGCGTGTAAATATGTTCCTGTCTTATTTTTGTATTGTTCAGCTTGTTTTTATATGTGCATTTATTATTATTATTGCTTATTAATTTATTTTAAATTAACGTATTAATCGTATAATTGTGTTTAACAACACACAGGCAGCGTTTTTGACTCTATATCAGAGTAAGGTCAATATTTTTCCTCAACAGGCCTCTGCATTCAATGCCAGTTACTCTGACTCCGGGCTGTTCGGCATCTACACTATCTCTCAGGCTGATTCGGCTAGAGATGTGAGTCAGATTTACATTCCCATTACCCAGTGTCGGCTGCCTAATTCTAAAATACCTTCCGATAGAGCCTGACAAATGCAGTACTCATGGCCAGTTGTCTCTCTCACCTTTTCTTCTGGGTTTGTTTTGACAGGTGATCAAGGCTGCTGTTGGCCAAGTCGGTGCTATTGCACAAGGAAACCTGGCTGCAGAGGATGTCAGCAGAGCCAAGTGAGTGTCTGAGAAATGTCTGCTTTGGATTATGATTTCAAATTCTTGAAATGTGTGTTTTTTTTGTGTCTAGGACTCAGTTGAAGGCTGAGTATCTCATGTCCATGGAGACCTCAGAAAGCCTGTTGGAGGCTATCGGGATGCAGGCATTGACTGAGGGCACTTATCATACTCCAGAGGCAGTAATCCAAAAAATCGATGCGGTGTCCTCAAGCGATATTGTTAATGTAAGCCACAGCTCAGAACAGACTATGATGAAGTTATTGTAATGCACTAGTCATTTCCTTTCAGTTGCTTAGCTTGGTTTTATTTGAATTAGAAACTTCTTTATTGCCAGAAACAGAGACATTAACAAATGTTTTTTGTTCGTCTTTAGGCAGCGAAAAAGTTTGCGTCTGGAAAGAAGTCGATGGCTTCCAGCGGACACCTGGTTAACACGCCTTTCGTGGATGAAATCTGAATGTCCTTCAGTGGATGTCCATTAATTATTTTGTCACCTGTTCCTAACTCTTTATTAAAAAAGAATACCACAAAAAGACCACAGATCCACAGATACTGTCACACTTGAAGTGATGATGCAGTCATCTCCTGTCGGTGTTGAAATATCTTTTGGGACATCATGCTAGTCCATTTGAAATGTATAGCACATGTAAACTAAATAAAGTGTGTATAAGGAAAAAAAAAAGTGTCCTGTGATGTTCATCAGCAAATTTATGAGCTTAGGTGGCATCGTGGTGCAGAACTGTAACTGCCTCCTCATGTCTCCATGTTTGATCCTGAGTCCAGTCTGTGTGGGCTTTATGTTCTATATTTTTTTTTCTTCCTTTCTCCCAAAAACATGTATATATGTGGATTGACTTTTGCCTTGTAGATGTGAATGAGTCTGCAGAGTGATGTGCCAGGACCGGCTCTGGATCCAGCTCTGTCCATTATTATAAAAGAATAAAAAGTTGATTTAAGGTTAAAAAGAGGGCAAGACGGGGCTTTATCTTTCCTCTAAATTCTGTCCACCCTACAGTTTTTCTATAATGACGTCATTTCAAAGCGTCAGCTGTGTTTGTAATAAATTGTCCTGGGGTTTCATATCTTATTCATGTGAAATATGGAGAAAATCGTGTCTTGTGGATTAAATAGCGTTTGATGTGATTTATTTATATTACACATTAGGTCAGTGTTTTATTGGATGAACTTTGTGCTAAAGTAAGCACTTTATTGTGATTTTTTTTTCAGTCTTAGTCCTATGTAACAGACGTCAACAGTGACGCTGATGGGTCCAGACTCCCCCCTCCCCCCTCTTTTTTGTGCTGAAATCACGCTGAAATCCCCCCCCCCCAAAGAAACAAAATCTCGCGAGAGGTTGTGCACGCGATGGTTTTTAGACCCGCGTGTGTCTGTGGAAATGCTCCTTCAGTTTGCACAACAAAGGAACAGCAGAAAATCAGCTGAAGAGTGGGTGCAGTATGTAGGTATATTTTAGGCGCTGGTTAGGAACTCGCTTTGTCTATATAAGGCTATTGATTGTGCGCCAGGGCGTTATCCAAACCTTATTCACTGATCAGATCATTCATGATGATGTCTTGTGAAAGGCAGGAGCGCTGAACGGGTCCGCTGGAAAGGGCGCGCTCGCGCGCTCACTTGGCTTCATAACGCCTTATAACGCTGTGAGTTCACTCCTTTAGGGTTTCCTTTTGGGATTGAATTGATCTGCTGGCTGCCGGTCTGTACGGTGTGGTGTGGTTGAAAAGCAACTAATGAGAAAGTTTCATCACAGCATTGCATCACCTGAGAAGATACCTGACGCACTCCGAGCCCCAAAACGGTGCTGTGTAGAAATTATGGGAAATGGATAAGCTCACCATTATCTCAGGATGTCTGTTTCTTGCTGCTGATATTTTTGCAATTGCCAGCGTCGTCAACCCAGACTGGATCAACACTGGAGAAGAAGAAGGTAAAACTGTAGTCATCTACTTATAATAATGACCACAACCCCATTAACTCCTGTTATAAAGCTTCTATTACCTTTACCACAGTACTGTGTAGTCTTTAATCCATCTTTCCACCTCAAACTTTCTGTCCCTGCATCCTGCTACATCCTGTCCAGTCATCTTACATTGTGACATCTGTGTATGACCGGATCATCACTAGAAGATAGGAGTGATACTGCCTAATTATTTATATTGCATCTTATTTGTTTCCTGCTCTAGAAATAAATGGTCACATATCGGACCATAGAAGCTTTAATAGCTGCTGGTTTATTATGGTTAATAACGATTGAACTTTTGTAATACAGAGCTTTAAAAGCTTCTAAATGAGCTTTTTCAAAATAAAAACTCTCAAACTGCTGAAATGCTATTCTAAATAAAATAGGAAATACATAATACAATTCAAGGGAACAAACTACTTTTCCTTGTTGCTGGCTGGTATGGTGACGTTTATATATCTTTAAAGTTTATCTAAGGTCCATAATTGTTCTTTAAGGACAAATGATTCAAAAATAAATAAATACACCAATCAGGCATAACATTATGAATAGTCAGAGGTGAAGTGAATAAAACTGATGATCTCCTCATCATGGCACCTGTTAGTGGGTGGGATATATTAGGCACCAAGTGAACATTTTGTCCTTAAAGTTGATGTGTTAGAAGCAGAAAAAATGGGCAAGAGTAAGGAGTTTGACAAGGGCCAGATTGTGATGGCTAGACCACTGGATCAGAGCATCTCCAAAACTGCAGCTCTTTGTGGGGTGTTCCCGGTCTGCAGTGGTCAGTATCTATCAAAAGAACCAGCGACAGGGTCGTGGGCTGCAAAGGCTCACTGGTGCACGTGGGGAGGGAAGGCTGGCCCGTGTGATCCGATCCAGCAGATGAGCTACTGTTGCTCAAATGGCTGAAGAAGTTAATGCTGGTTCTGATAGAAATATCAGAATACACAGTGCATGATGGGTCAGGGCTGTTTTGGCAGCAAAAGGGGAACCAAGACAATATTAGGCAGGTGGTCATAATGTTATACCTGGTCAGTGTACCATGCCAGTGACATTTCACAGATAAAAAACTATAACCCTAATGTAATACTTACAAACTATACAAAAATATAATATCCATTCATCCATTTTCTGTAGCGCTTATCCTACACAGGGTCACAGGGAATCCGGAGTCTATCTATCTCAGGGCACATGGTGGGGAACACACTGGACAGGGTGCCAACTCATCGCAGGGAACAATCACACACACGTTGACACACTACAGACAATTTAGAGATGCTAATCAGCCTACAAGGCATGTCTTTGGACTGGGGGAGGAAAACAGAATATCTGGAGAAAACCTTTGAAGCACAGGATGAAGATGAAAACTACATGCGGACAGGGTGGAAGCAGGAATCGAAGCCCCAGTCCTGGCAGAGTCCATGAGAGTACATGTAACACTATGCACACATATAAGCGAACATCATTGCATTTTCAAGTGACCCCTCCAGAGGCTGGATGCAGACAGTGGGCAGAGTGAGACATGGCTGTGGAGCAGGTATGAATCCTCACCACAGGTGTGTGTCCTGGATCTCAGCAATGATCAGACTGGCTTCCTGTGAGCCCTGCAGCATGTCTGTGGCCTACTTGCGGTGCTGTACCATGTCCTCCAAGTTTCCACAAGGTTTTCCAGTTTGCTCCCAGATATCTCCAAGAAACACAATAGTAGGTGGCTTGGTAGGTCTGCTCTAAAAGTGCGAACATGTGTGGGTGTGGTGTCCTGTGATGGAGCTTGGTCCAATGCAGGGTGTATTACTGCCTCACACCTCTCAGGATTGGCTCTAGATTTCCTCCACCGTGACCCTGACCAGGATAAAGCAGTTAAGAAGATGAGCGAATAAGAGTAATAGACATTGCGGCCGTGTCAGAGATGTAATTTAAGACAGATTTGGTGCGGCACGACTTTCATAAGCGGCAGCTGCGGCCCCGTGCCTCCATGTGGTCAAGCTCAACCTATTTTAAAAATTTCTACGAAGGCTGTGGACACTGAAGTGGAATATAAGACATAGCAGAGTTTAGGCTGAAGGTAAAGTCAAAGTTAAGGCTAGATTAAAATATAGCCTCCAAAATTGTGGAATCCATCTCATGATTTGTAAATACACAGGAGCGTTTACACAAGATATGCGATATAGAGTTAATTTTTGTATCCTGCAAGAGCTCCTGTGGGATAAAAAGCTTGATTCATTGCGGTCATGCATGTCCACTTGTCAAGAATCTGATATGATGAAGCATGACTCATCTAACCTGATCTCATTTTCCACAAATTTGTACACCAGTGCTGATGAAATCTGTATCACTAAACTCTCAAATGTCCATTGGTCTGGATCAACATACAGATCTGATACAGGTTACAGATATGAATAGGAAAGCTTGCCAGAAATGTGGTTTTATTAAGACTGGGATCTCATGGGACACAACGAAAGAGTCACGTGAGCAAGAGGTTTTTATTACTGTCATGCAGACGCAAGCGAGAAGCTACATGTGAGACTCACAAGACAAACAAAGGTCTCAAACGTGTGACCCAGAAAACAGTGATGTAGCCAGGAATTCATTTTCAGTGAGTTGAGGAAATGTACTAAATAAACTCACACTGTGATCCATACAATTATATTGATCGGTGTGATGTGCTCATGCATTTTGAGTGAATACAAAACTGCAGCAGGAGCGGTGAGAGCACGACTTTCTCATTTAATCATTTGAGGCACAGTTTACCCTTGACTGAGCTTGCCATATTAATGAAGTTGCCTTAAATTAAAATATCTTATGACAGTCCAGCTGAAAATGCTAAAAATTTGAAGCATTTTAGCTTATTAAAGCAGATTATGTTCCTCTTCTTGCAGTAAACTTTCTAGCGACTGGAATGGAATCGTAATGATGGCTCTATTGACCTTTTATGAACATCATTATGGTTTAATTACTGCTCAAAAATCTTATCTGACATTGAGTAACCTTTGTGCTCAGTAACTGCACTATTCATCAAAGGTATATATAATTACCTGATTGGGAAGTGCTTTCGAGGCAGAGGGTCACAACGCTGCATCATCAAATACAATCCTGAGCTCGGGTTTTACCGTCTGTGTAGAGTTTCACATGTTCTCCATGAGTTTACAAGGGTTTCTTTGGTTCTTATTATGACTGAAAACATCCGTGATGTTATGTGATAGACTGGCATCCCATTTAGGATGAATTCTCCAACCCGGTGTTGCCCAGGATAGACTCGAGGTCCGCTGTGACCCTGTCTGGACAGCTATGACCAGGGTAAAGCAGATACTGAAGATATACTGTATGTATATAAACTATATGGCCAAACGTTTGTGTACACCTTTTTAAACATCCCATTCCAGATTTAGTCTATTACAATGTCCTCGACTCTTCTTGGAAGGCTTGCCATTAGATTTTGGAGTGTAGCTGTGGTCATTTGCCCCTTCAGCCAAAAGAGCATTAGTGAGATCAGACACTGATTCAGTCAGTGTTGCAGTTTGTCCAAAAGGTGTTTAGTGAGAATGAGGTCGGAGCCTGTGCAGGACACTCGGGTTCCTCCCTCAGACGTCATACCCACGAAATGTTGGCTGAACATCTGATGCATATGGCACACAAAACCGGAAACACTTCAGGAGTTTTAAAGTCGCCATCTGATTGGATTCTGCAGGATTTCCAGGAGGCGCATGTGTGTATGTCGCATTTTTTGGCGGTCTGCCTGGGAACAAAGCTGTTGTGACACTCTACTTCCCCAATGGAAGAAGGACAATGAGCGCTTATGAGGATCAGCAAAACGCTGGCTTTTCCAGATGATGTGAAGTTCACGTTATAGACGCATTCATTTGTACAACTTCCTTACATTTTCTCGCCCCTAAATGTGACACTGAACATAAACAAACTGTGATTGGTTGATTTACATGTCAGTCAGATGTTCTCTTGAGCCAATAAAAGCTTTTTTGGAGTCTCTGCCATCAGTCTGTAGATCTGGCTACATGAGACTACTCCAACCTCGGCAAACTGTCTTCCTGGACCTCATTTTGTACACAGGGGCATTGTCATACGGAACATTGTTGGGCCTGTTCACTCATCTGTCTCGAGTGATCTGATTACAAGTGGACAGACGAAATGCATAACCGGTCACACCTGGCAATATGAAAGCCTCCTGTGACCGCGCATGTTCGGAATTCATCATTTCCACTAGAGGAAGGGTGTCACACACAGTTATTATATCGGTTATTACTTCATTTAATGTCAAGCAGAAATGTTCAGCGAATCCTATTATATGTAAATGTCCACAGCCAAATTTTTCACTCGCATGATCTGTTGTGAAACGACAAAGAAAGCAGGAAAAGCATTTGTTTCTGGTGTTTTAGCCAGAAGACTTTGCTCTCACTGATTATCTGGTCTGAGGCTAGGGCATTGATGCCGATAATTAATTGGTCCTTCATTGCTATCTGGAATTCAACCGCGCTCACACCGCAAAAGTGCTGCGGTCATGTGCGTCCCAAATCACCTCTAAATGTGGTTTGAGGGATCAGATCACACTGCCTCTTAATGATATCGCATTTGAATCTCTTCACAGCTGCACTGACCACTTATGATCCATCGTCCAGTACGTGTGTTAATCCCATGTGTGAACGGTTCCAGTGAAGGAAAAATGGTAAAGCTACAGCATACGAAGACATCCTGTACAATTTTGTGCTTCGAACTGATCAGGTGGCCATATAGCATATGTGTGATATGTAAGGCATTTGGAACTGGAAAGCATTTCAGCTAAAAAAGTTAAACGCTGGCCTATTATTTCCTCAGGAGCTCTTGGTTGCACAATTTCATGTGACCATAAAGTGTTTTAGAAAGGACATTATTTACATTTACATCATTTCCTGTCCAGTGTCTCCCAAATGAGGATGCGGTTCCCTTCTGAGCCTGGTTCCTATCAAGGTTTCTTCCTCATATCATCTCAGGGAGTTTTCCCTTGTCGCCGTCACCTCAGGCTTGCTCATTAAGGATAAATGTTAGGGATAAATGTTGGGGATAAATAGTAACTTAACTTTAAACTAATTTGTATTCTATGTTACTGTACTTCTGTAAAGCTGCTTTGAGACATTGTTAAAAGCGCTATACAAATCAATTGAATTGAATTGAACCGAGTTAAACATCAGGTCATGGTGCTTTATATTAGGCTATTAGTTTGTACCAGAAAACAAGAAGCCTTCTGGTTTACCGCCTGTGAATTCTCAGGTATAAATCCATATCCAGAGACGAGAATATGACTATTTGGAGCACTAAACAGACACAGACACACCCTGCATCTTCTCCTCTCTGTGGACGGACTGCTCTTAATATCATTCGGTCACTTTTGTTCTTCATAGCTGTCATATCACACTAAATCCAGAGCATCACAGTAAATTAAATTTCCAGCTCTGTGTACTGATGCCGTTCCTGCAGAACTTGATGCAGATGTCACTTTAGTCACCATTCCACCTGAAATACTTTCCATTTAAAGAGGTTTTGTGACTAAGGCCCCTGCGCCAATAATAAACCGTTATCAGTAAGTCAGATAGATGTGTTCCTCTCGCTGTCTTTATCACAGAACTGGGCCTGGGCAAACTTTTCATAAATGCCACATTTATGAAAGGTAGGAAGTGAGTTGCATCATGCAGGACACTCGAGTAAAAGCATCTGTCCTTGTTATATTTCTCCACTCATCTATTCAGGGTTTTTTTTTCTTTCTTTCTTTCTTTCTTTTCATTTCTCTCCAGTCTATATGCACAAGATAGATTTCCTGCTACCTTTGATTTCTTATTCCACTCTAGTGAACGTAGGAAATGAACAGGATGTGCCATACACAACTAATAAAGCCATTCTCCCTCTGTTAAAGTTTCCATTATAACACTCGGTATTAAATTACTAAACCTTCACGTTACAGAAATAGTGAGTCACCCACAGAGCTTTAGAGGGGTTGATTTGGACTAAAGATTAATTCGGGTTCTTTTCTTAACCGCTAGCAAAGGTTTTATATGTAATCTGATGGGAAGATATTTTAAATGCTAAAATCTTTCCACAGAAAAAGCTTAGAAGTAAAATCAAGCACCATTTGAATATCGCAGACAAACAGTTAGTGAGTGAATCTGCAGAGATTTATTACATGCTGCTGTTTATACACTTTTCCTTATTTTTGCCTTATTATGCTGCAGATTTTTTCCTTTTTTTTTTGTAGTAGTGTATTTTTTGGCAGAAAACTGCTTGACTTGGCAAAATTGCATGGACAGATTTTTCTTATATAATCCTAGCAGTGAAGACACATACTGCATGTAATTACTTTCTGTGATAGTTGTGCTCACGTTCCACGTATGTTAATCGATGAGGCCTTAAAAGTGCACGATCTTGCCAAAAGTATTGGGACGTCTGCCTTTACATGCACACGAATGTAATATGGAGTTGACCCGCCCTTTGCAGCTATAACAGCTTCAACTCTTCTGGGAAGGCTTTCTACAAGGTTTAAGAGTGTGTTTATGGAAATTTTTTGACCATTCTTCTAGAAGCACATTTGTGAGGTCAGGCACTGATGTTGGACGAGAAGGCCTGGCTTGCAGTCTCTGCTCTAATTCATCCTAAAGGTGTTCTATCAGGTTGAGGTCAGGACCCGTTCATCCATGTCTTTATGGACCTTGCTTTGTGCACTGGTGTGCAGTCATGTTGGAACAGGAAGGGGTCATCCCCAAACTGTTGCCATAAAGTTTGGGGCATGAAATTGTCCAAAATGTCTTGGTATGCTGAAGCGTTAAGAGTTCCTTTCACTGGAACTAAGGGGCCAAGCCTGACCCCTGAAAAACAACACCTGAATGCAATGATTTGGGAGAGTGTCCCAAAACTTTTGGCAATATAGTGTATGTTGTGAATATGTCACATGGTGGCCCAAATCTGAGGAGAATCTGTGGTAAATTTTGATTAAAATGTAAGCTCCTTCCAATATTAGCGTCTAGAGGGACTGAATTTTTTAATGTGACATCACTCTTTCAGGTGTATCTCTTTATTTGCGTCAAAGCCGCAGTGAAGACGATCATCATTAAACCTGAACCTTAAAAATCATTAATCCTATTTATTTTTTTCTTACTGAGAACAATAATAAATCTAATCTAGATCTGTTAAGAGAGTCATTATGATTATAGTGTGTGTCATGCCAGGTTTTCTTCTTCTTTTTTTTACCACTCACAAAAAAAAAGGTGCTAGCATTTTCAGACCATCAAAATCCTAAGTATGAGAAGCATCCTGAGGGAAACTTTTGGAAGAACTGACCCACAACCAAACCCCAGGGCTGGAGCATGCGTTCATAGTGAGTTCTCTGGGGGGAGCTGCACTCGAAAGTCTGATTTCACGTCGGAGAGAGGTTATTACACGTCAGCCATGGGGTGCCTTGCATAATCCGGCTACTTTGCCCTATACAGCGGATTTATTAAGCAATGTTGATTCTCTTGTGTGCTTCAGGAGAGTGAGTCATACAACAGCCTGAGCTGAATAAATGGGAAAAAATGAAATAAAAACGCCCACATGCATAAATGTAGCCCGCGGATAATGTATAATAGTGTTTCCAGCAGGTGAATCATGAGCCATGGGAAGTTACACACCATGTGAATTATAAAGAGCGAACTCTTCAACATTATCGTGTGTGAATTCTCTTTCAATGCAGGTGCCCTGACCATGGGGCTGGTTCGGCAGTGTCAGACCATTCACGGCAGAGACAGGATCTGTTCACCCCCGAGCCTTTCTCCAGAATGGCTCGCCACTCTCTTCTTTATAATCCTGGGCATCATTTCACTGTCCATCACTTGCACCCTGTTGGTGCTGTCACACTGGCATCAGGAGACAGCGAAGTACGCCCGCTGGATTGCTTTCACAGGAAGTGAGTAGTGCTTCGGGAAACATCCGACTCATTTGTTCTGATAAATAAATTAGCAGCATTCTGTTGATTCTGTGCATCCTGTTTTAATCAGCTTCTCTTTTCTGTTTCAGTGGTCCTGTTCTGCCTGGCAGCTCTTATATTTCCAACTGGATTTTATATCAGTGAAGTTGGTGGACAACCTTATAAGTTACCCAACAGCACTGTTGTGGGATCTTCATACGTACTTTTTGTCTTATCGATATTTTTCACTATCGTCGGACTCTTGTTTGCCGGGAAAGTCTGTCTGCCTGGCTGACATTAAGCTTCACCACTAAAGTGTTTCTCGCAAGCTATAAAGCATGGGGTTCCACTTCGTAGAAAGCGAAAGACTTGCTCTGAAACCCACCCAGAAAGGCTGACATCAAGATTTTATATGTATATTAGAGATGCACAGTTTCACTGGCGCTGACAAACTTATCTGTTCAATATTGTCTTCTACTGAGAATTATTTTGAAAAAACCCAGTTGTTTCTTTCTTTTAACATCGTCCTTTTGATTGTTATCCTTGATTTCATGCCATGTGACAGCAATTGTTTAAATACAGTGCACAGTTTTGATTATTTTTTACCTTTCGTCAAGGTAAAACGGTGGATATTTCTTGCCGGAGCTGAAAAAGTGTTCTTGCTGTACAGGAAAAGTCTTTTCAAGCCACAATAGCAACTCTGTCCTTCTCCTCCAGGATGAAATCTCAGCCTGTTATTTATAGCTGAACTCCTGTGCCACTTTCAGTTTTATCCATCTATTTGTGAGATTCATCTGTGTACGAATCGGTCTCGTTTCCTTGGCAACAGCATTTCGAGCAAGGAAGTGAAAAGCGAGAATTCTCTTTCCTCCATTGTCTTAAACATCCATCGGGAAAAAAAAAAGATTATTCATAGTTCCCTGAATGATAAAAATATGTTGATAAACAGTAATTAAATAATTTGATGTCAACATTAATTACATAATCAGATTTCCTAAAGAGAAGCAAGGAAACCTGTTACAGCTAACATCATGAGAACAAAGCTGAGACCAAACATGAATCTGGACTATAATAATGATTTTATTTTTTTAGAAGGATGTTTATTTTCAGGTAGTTATTTCCCAGCAGGATGGCAGTATGATGAAATTCTCAATGAGTTTATAACACACGTCGTTTTCAGGTATTACCTTAGAGATGGTCCACTATCAGTTTATAACAGTATTAATTACTTTATGTATGATGGACAGCCTTACTATTCTCCTCGAGCTCATGGCATTCTTCAGAAGGATCATGAAGCAGTTTATTAGGAACACTTGTACGTCTATTCATTCGTGCAATTGTCTAATCAGCCAGTTGTGTAGCAGCAGCACAATGCATAAAATCATGCAGAAGGAGCCAAGGTAACCTTCAGGTAACGTTTACCATCACCCATCAGAATGAAGACAAAATATGACCTCTGTTATTTTGACCGCAGCGTGATTGTCGGTGTCACACAGGCTGGTTTGGGTATTTCTCTATGCACTGTTTATGTATCTCCTGGGATTTTCACACACAAAAGTCTCGAGTCTTTGCTCAGAATGGTGCAACAAAGAAAAAACATCCAGCGAGCGAAAGTTCTGCAGATGGAAACACGTCGCTGATGAAAGAGTTCAACTGAAAATGTTTAGACTGGTTCAAGCAGGAGCCTTCCGAAAGAAACTCAGATAATTACTCTGTATAATTGTGGTGAACAGAAAAGCATGTCTGAATGTTCAACATGTCAAACCTTGAAGGTGAATGTCAACAAAGAACAGAAAGCTGAGGCTGCCATGGGCACAGACTCTACAAAACTGTACAGTTAAAGAAATATTGGAAGAATGTAGCACAAAGAACATGAATATTTGGATCCAACATGACTTTTGTCAATACTCCATACTGTGGTGGTGTTGTAATGGTATGGGGAATGTATTCTTGACACTTTGGGTATCATTAATCGTCACTTTAATGCCACAACGTAATAGAGATTTGCTGCTGACCATGTTGGCAAAAGTTGTCTCAACTCTTGTCCATTTTCATGCACATGACAATGAGATCAATGTTCTTCAAAGGCCTTTTCAGTCACTGGATATGAATCGTTAGAACACATTTGGGATGTGGTAGATCCACATTAGGAAAGTAAACATGGACCCGAATCTTAAAGGAATGTTTGTTGTGGAATACTGCCATAAAGAATTGAGAGCAGAACTGATCGGTCGATTAGTATTCTCAATTTCTTTTGATAAATATATACAGATATCTCGGTGAAAATGGTTTGGCAGCGGTGGGATTCGAACCCACGCCATCGAAATGACTGGAGCCTAAATCCAGCGCCTTAGACCACTCGGCCACGCTACCACATTCCCGAAATAGTTAACCCGATGGTCTACAATACATCAATATGCTTTATTGACGCCTGTAAAATTTCGTCTAGTGTATAGATAGTTAAAATAGTTATTTAGTTGTCTACTATGAGCCATAGGAAACTTTAGATGCCGTATCAGGTGCTGTTACTATCCACCACAGTGCCAGAGTCCGCCATATTGGAAGGGTCGAGATTTAGTTACAAAACAGTAGGAAGTCCATGGGAAGGTGTTGGTATTTATAGTCTTTGGTGTAACTTGACCAGATTGGCTATAACTAGCATTATATTCAACAGAGTTCCACAACATTTACTTTGTTTTAAATTGTCTTATTTACCTACAGAGTTATACAACACACTTAATCTTAATAAAGAAACAAAGCAAGACTGACAGGTGTATGAAAAGGTGTATATAAGGCTCGAGTGTGTAGATCTACCCTGTAACATTTATTCAGTGATCAGCAATCTGAATGCTGTGAAATAATGATAATCAGGATTATATCATTTTGTTTCAGTAGCTTGAATTGAATTGAATTGAATTTTTTCAGTAGCTTGAATATTCAAGCATGGAATAAGAGAACACTGGAGAACAGCTTTAGTTTGATGTTTATTTCATTAAAGTCTCTCATCTGTGTGCACGTGGTGGTGTAGTAGTCAAAAATTCGACATCATATTTATTGACTAATTCCAGAAAAATAAGCTTTTTTGTGACATGACACAATGTGACCACGATAAAGTACCAAGAAGGTAATAAAATACTATCTTAAAATTCATGGTAGATTGATAATACTATATATATATATATATATATATATATATATATATATATATATATATATATATATATATATACTCCCACACACACGTCTACACAAGTCTACATTTATTTCTAGGGGTGGACAAAATAAAGGAAACCCATAAGCTTAAGCATGGAATGCTATCAGGCAATTCCTGAATGACCCCATTTTCTTTTCTTTTTTTCCTTTTTTTACCAAGGACATCTCCCATGACTTTGAGGGATGAAGGATGTGGATATCTATGCTGCAGTCTGTGATCAAGGTTTAATGATGCTTAACCAGGTGATTGCAGAGACAGTGGAAGGCATAACTTCATCCTGGTGTTCATCTAATCACTTTTGAATAATTCTCACAGTAGGAACGGGGCATTAATCATCATGAAATATGGGAACTTCACTAGGAAAGATTATTTGTATCACAGGGTGCACAGAGTCTGGTTGCCAAATTGCCAAATATTGGTTCACTGTTATATAACTTTGCAAAGCAATCATTGGACCCAATGTTTTTTATAAGATGGCTGCACAATCGACACTATATTGCCAAACGTTTTGGGACACCGCTTCAAATCATTAAATTCAGGTGTTGTTTTTCAGGGTTAGTTGGTCCCTTAGTTCCAGTGAAAGGAACTCTTAATGCTTCAGCATACCAAGACATTTTGGACAATTTCAAGCTCCCAACTTTGTGGGAACAGTTTGGGGATGACCCCTTCCTGTTCCAACATGACTGTACACCAGTGCACAAAGCAAGGTCCATAAAGACAAGGAAGAACTTGACTGGCCTGCATAGAGTCCTGACCTCTTACAGCTTCATCTTCTGGGAAAGCTTTCCACAAGGTTTAGAAGTGCATTTGTGAGGTCAGGCACTGATGTTGGACGAGAAGGTCAGGCTTACATTCTCCACTCTAATTCATCTCAAAGATGTTCTATCGGGTTGAGGTCAGGACTCCAGGACTGAGGTCGGGTTGAGGTCAGGACTGAAGTTCCTCCACACCAAACTTGCTCATCCATGTCTTTATGAACCTTGCTTTGTGCACTGGTGTGCAGTCATTTAGGGGAACATTGAGAGCTTATTTGCATTTATGAGTCAGGCTTTTCTGCAGTCATTTTAATGAAGAAGAAGAAGAAGACTTAATTTGTCATGTAGGCAGTACAGTGATCATGATAATGGAAATGATTCTTCTTAATGAAACATTGACTCAGCAGTCACAGGAACAAGAGTTTGGTTATCACAGCTGTGCTGATATGTAGTAGAACAACATGGTTGAGAGTGTGATATTACTATTATATTATAGATCTGTAAACATACAAATTAGTATAGAATTAGTTACAGTTAAGCCACAATATGGCTAAAGTTTCTGATTATTTTTCATCCAATAACGTAAATACATCCCGAAGAAGCACACTCTCACACTTTATAACATGTCAGCTAGCTGGATGGCAAGTTCACATTGACTTGTACATTCCTGTTAAAAGGAATCCAGTAAAAAAAACAAAAAAAAAAAGGGAAACGTTTTCATCGATGCACACAGTGAAACATCTTCTTCATTCAGCTTTTCCCTACAGCGGATCATCTCTCTCCACCTCTCCCTATCTTCTGTATCCTCAACACTTACAACCACTAGCTTCATATCCTCAGTTATTACATCCATATACCTCCTCTTTGGCCTTCCTCTTTGCCTCCTGCCTGGCAGCTCCATGTCCAACATTCTCCTACCAATATACTCACTCTCCCTCTTTGTCCCACAAACGTCCAACATGAGCTGTCCCTCTATTATGTACTCATTCCACAGTGAAACATCTCAGTGTGTTTAAAAGAAATATAGGCATTCTTTGAACACTGCTCGACCAATCGAATAAGTGGTGTTTTGTAAATAGATTTTATAAAACACAATTATAAATGCAAAATGTTATTTTATAAAGTATAAAAATAATACGAGTTGAAGTATCATTTCAGCCATGTTGGCAAAGCTAAAGTGTAAATCAGTGTGTGTGTGTTGCCATTTGTGTTGGATGGAAATAAATGAATGAAGTTAGGTAAAGAAGAACAATCACTGGACAAAACAGCCGAATGCTTATATTATGCTTTGGAGTAAAACAAAATGGAGAGGGGAAAGAGTCGGTTCTCAGGTGAGTCGGATCAGTGAAATGATCCGACTCACTGAAAAGATCATTATATATTCATAAATATTCTCTCTCCCTCTATCTATCTCTCTCTCGCCTGTGTGTGTGTGTGTGTGTGTGTGTGTGTGTGTGTGTGTCTACGTGCCGTCCGTGCATGCGGGCCATGTCGCTGTGGGCGTGGTGTACGGTACACACACATGACTCTATAAGGATTTTCTGCTATTGTAAACTGAGACCTCTACTGGTAGCTTTAGATATCAACATTCTCCAAACCACTACTACTACTACTATTAAGCGTTTACAGAATTATGATTTAATCGACCTTGGTGCATGATTCAAACATACAGCCTGATGTTTATACACGCCAAAGATAAATGCCATAACAGCACTTTTTGGTAAACAACCGTAAGGATTCGGTCGTAGTAAGCACCACGCATGCGCTGTAGTGAGAAGGAGTGCACTGGCTCCATCCAGCACTGTGTACAGATATGTGTGTGTGTGTGTGTGTGTGTCAGTCAGTGGGCCACACGCTTTAGTGCTGGATTGAAGTGGGCAGAGCTGATGGTGGGACACGTTGTGTCGTCCATTGGGGATTACTGAGACGGGGGGGATTTATTTCCTTAAAACTATCCATATTAAGTCCTCGCTGCACTTTCATTTGCACACCATTTGGAAATAACTGGACCGAAAAGAAGATTACTTCGTGAATGTTATGGCCTTCCGCACATGAGCTTTGTTGATTATTAACGAAAGGTGGGTCATGTGTTTATTTTCACGTTGCTAACCTCCTTGATTGTCTTTAAGATCTCTGCTAGCTGCGCGTGACGGGGTTGAACCCTCGAAATACGACCAAAATAAAGTATATATTTTGACGACGTTTAACAATGGAAACGTATCGGATACGTGGCGTACTTTCCTTGTAAAGAATTTTCTGCTTAACTAAGCATTCAAGCTGCGTGCTAACTAAGGTAGCTAAGGCTATCTGACCATGTCAGTATCATGTGGGCTCGTGCTAGCTGCATTGACAACGGAGTCACCAAAGTGATCTGAACCATCACTGATCTCCATCTCCTTCATCTTGTTCAAGGACCATCGCTTTTGATTAGCAGCACTTGAAGATCACCATGGCAGACGAGGAGCTCATGTTCAGCATGGAGGAGGTGGACAGTCTGAAAAGACCTTCGGTCAGCAGGTCTGTGTCCTCGGGACGTAACAGCACAGTTGATGATGAGGAAGATGACTTCTACATCTGTCCCATCACCGATGATCCCATCAGTCCCACGAAAGGCATCTGCGATTACCTCAAAGACCTCGTCCATCATAAACAACTCTCTAACTCCTTGCCCAAAAGCTACAAGGTAACACCTGTTTTTTTCATATGGCTGTTTTAGTCATCCAGCTTAATCCAGGAAGCTGTTCTTGATGATTTTATATTGATGACGCTTATTGTGCATATTATCCTATAATATTTTAATGAAAATATTTCCCTGAATAGACCTGCCTGTTTACATGTAAACATTATTAGACAAAAGATCTTTCGGCGCTTGCATGACACATGTTGATGATTTTATATTTGTGGTGTTGTGTGTCATGTTAGATTACAATAGGCATATCGATCAGTCAAGATCACCAGGTTCTGGTGTATTTTTACAGAAAAATGGAGATCTAGGCATCCTGTCCATTAATAATAATCCTTGCATGAACTTTTTTTCTGTCAGACGAAGCTCAGCTAAATCCATTTTACATTTAAACCCTGATGCCAATGGTTTGTCCTTTGTAAAAGTCCTACATGTACACAGAGGAAGATAAACAAGCCCTGTCTGAAACATATGCTTAGAGGCTGGTCAGTACCTGCTTCCTGAAAATGTCTTCTACAGAACTGCGTATATCACAGCTTTTCCTCTGTTGATCTCACTGACGTTCAAGTCTTCTTTTTTTTTTCTTAACATATTATAATAACACTGCATGCCTTGGTGCGCAGTTCTAGCCGGGAATGGTCTTTAGCTGTACTGTTGCTCACTTGGTTTGCGGTTAGAGCTTGATTCTTCTTCTTTTATGTCAAAAAGCAGAATCTAATCAAACCTTGTGCAAAATCGAGAGTGTATAGTTGATGTCTAACTGTCCGCTGTATCTGCCCATCACCTTCCCCTTCAGAACAAAAACGAAACCGACCCAGAGGTGCATTCGGTCAGGTTTGGTTCTTTAACTGAGAAAGGTCGGGTATGTGCATTCAACAACTTTTTTTTCCAACACGTTTTTCTTTCCCTTCTTATCCCTTGCCATACACTCCCTGTCTTTTCCATTCCTCATTAATCTTTTTTCTCTCCCTGTAGCTTCTCATAGTTTGGTATGCATGCCCTTACTTCGCCCTTAGGGTTTTCTGTCTTTCCTTCATAATCACCTGTTGTTTCAGCTGTTTGCTACCTGCAGGGAAACAACCCCAGCCAAATGTCATGGCTTCTTGAAGAATTTGTAAATATGGTTTTTTTTTTTTTTTTTTTTGTGAAAATGTATAGACATGAGTATTCACAGATACTCTAAACTACTTTTAACAGTTTTACCAGATCTGTAACACAGATATCTGTATATATACTTATATATATGCACGCTGTGTGCGCTGTACGACTACAAACCTTTCAAAACTCTAATTATAGGCTGCAGAGCCAAAGTATTTGAGGCAAGCCTGCTGTTCCATGAATTATGGTAGCAAAAGCAATCAAAACCATCCTACTCCTACTATCAACTTGAGTTTCTCTTGTTTCCCCGTTGATGATTTTATATTTGTGGTGTTGTGTCATCTTGGATTATAGCCATATCGGTCAGCCAAGATCCTAAAGTACGAGCCAGGTTCCGGCGTATTTTTAACATTTGCAGAAAAATGTAGATCGTTCTGTCCATTTACCATCTGTTGATTTGAGCGTAATAATAATAATCCTTGCATGAACTTTTGCTTCTGTTTTATTTCGTAGCCATTACCCCACTCGCTTCCTGCCCTTGTCTGCCCTTCTCTACTTTCAGCTAATAGGTTTTTGTGCATGTCCTATGTAAATGACATAAAACACAGGAAAAAGAAGAGAATATATGTCCTTGTCAATCTGGACATAATGATTTGAATGTTTTTTTCAGGGAACATTCTGCCTATTTCTTTTCCTTTCCTTTCTAGGCTGCTTGGAAACATGCTATTGAGAAAGCCAGGTCTATGCCAGACCCCTGGGCTGAGTTTCATCTCGAAGATGTTGAGACGGAGCCCTGCATTCGTTACAGGTCTGTAGTTCAATGTCGTTTTACTTCCTCTGTGTACGATAATGCAATTATTGAGCTGTCCTGTATCATAACAGTGTGTGGTGGAGGCAACGAGGAAGCAGAGGGTTGCAGGGCTTGTTTTTGTGCTAAATTTAACATGGCTGAAAAGCAATTCCCATCCAGTCTTGATATACAGCTAATAGCTGTGTGTCGGAGCTGATGTGCAGCCAATAGTAGGGGCTGCGCTCTACTTGGAATGTTTCACATGGTACAGAGTGTTCTGCCTAAGAGGAGCATTACGCACGTTTACTTGTGTAAATAAAAGGCATGTGCTAGCAGGGTCGTGTTTCTTTTACAGTGCACCATACTGTGCGTGAGCTCTGTTTTTCTGTAAGAGACTCAGCAGGACTTTAAGAGGATTTTTATTTCCCCGGAAAATTAATTAATATCGTCTACGAATGATCAAATTTAGTCTGAGGTAGAGGGACAAAATCGCTGAGGCTCAAAAATACCTCAGCATATAGGACCAGGACTTAAATAATAATTAAGCAAATGATGTCTGAAAAATACTTTCAGTTTGATATTATGGAAATGTTTTAATCTAATGTGAGCCTTATTGTGTGGGTTGAAAATATGAGGAAAGAAGGGCCACGCCTCCTGCAATGGGACTGACAGGCAAAGAGGCCACGCCCCCTTACAGAGATTGCCATATATAGGTTTATGGCTGTATTTTGCTCAGTACATTCTATTTTCATTCAGTGCAGCTGTAGAGGAAATATTGAGACCAGCGTAAAGCTTCTAACCTTGACATTTGAAACAAAATTGAATCAACATTTTGTTTATTAAGGTTTTTATTATGTCAAGGAAGTAGATACAGGATGAAAAATCTTACATCATGAAATTTGGGGTATATTTCAGCTTGAGGTTTCATAGTGGCTCAGTAATCAGGCTTTCAGTTCACCCCTGAAATCAGTTCATTATATCTTGTACTAAATAAATAAAGAGACGTCACTTTCATGTTTTTGTGCGAGCAGCCGTCCTAACAGTGTGCCCCGGTCATCCTCTAGGTACAGTGCCATTACTGGTGAATGGGTCCAGGACCAAGTCTTCATCAAGATGTCCTCTCAGGTAACAATAACACTGTCAGTAACTCTAACTAGACTTAGAGTAACCATGAAGTGTGCTTTTTACTTTAGGGAAATTAGTTGACTTGTCACTTTATTTAACAACTTGTCAAATAAATGTTTCTTTTACAGCCCTTTGGAAAAGGCGCCATGAGAGAGTGTTTCCGAACGTAAGCACTGTGCAGATTTACTCTTGAGCATATATTTGTTCACTCCTGCACTACATTCCTTTACATAGCAGTTCAGGGTAAAATATTCCACGCTCAGAGGTTTCGGGTTTCGGGTATGGGTTCCCGTTCACCATGTGGCATCGAAACGGTTCAAAAAGCTGCATGACTCCTTTCATAACACACTGTGTCGAGTAAAGTTTTGAGTTAGTTTGTACTTATTCTTCACCTTGTGTAAATAGACAGTGTCACAGCATGACTTCCTTATTACTGTGGTTTAAAGTTGCTCTTCACACTCAGCAGCTGTTTGACACGAAGTTTCTTTGCTTTGCAGAAAGAAGTTGTCAAACTTCTCCCATAGCAGCAACTGGAAATCGGCATCGAACTACGTGGCTAAGCGGTACATGGAGACCGTGGACCGAGATGTTTATTTTGAGGATGTTAGATTACAAATGGAAGCTAAATTATGGGGTGAGGAGTATAATCGTCACAGGCCGCCAAAGCAGGTACCTGTTTTTATTTTCAGGCTGCTTGATTCTTGTTGAACTTTTTATTTTTCTGTAGATAGTAATCTGGTGTGTGTGTTTGGTTGGTTATCTTCACTTTAGGTTGACATCATGCAAATGTGTGTTGTGGAAATGACCTCACGCCCAGGTAAACCGCTTTTCCACCTGGAGCACTACATCGAGGGGCAGTACATCAAATACAACTCGAACTCTGGCTTTGTGAGGGACGATAACATACGTCTTACGCCTCAGGTATATTGTATATTGTCAGGTATATTGTATTGTTAGCGTGCACAAAATGTAGCTGCCACTGCACTGCAAAAAAATGACATCTTAGCAAGTGAAATCATCTGTAAAGTCTGAATCATATAGTATTTCCTATTACATTTAAGATTACTAAACCCTAGTTCTAGACATTTCTGTTCATTTCAAGCTTGAAGAAGGGTTAGAAATCTTTATATTTGGTTCACTGTAATCTTATAATAGGAAATACAATAAGAGATCAGATATTTTCACTCACTAAGGTCAGTTTCTGCAGCATGAAAGTCATTTGTAATTCACACGTAGCACGAGCCGGTGTTCACACAGCAATTCTGTGGTCTTAGGCTTTCAGTCACTTTACATTCGAACGTTCGGGACACCAGCTGATAGTTGTGGACATTCAGGGTGTTGGAGACCTCTACACAGACCCTCAGATCCACACAGAGAAGGGCACTGACTTTGGTGATGGAAATTTGGGTACTTATCTAGATCTTTCTCTTCAGTACAATCACCCATGCATGGTCTGTCTCGAAGCAAGAGTTGTCTGACTGTTAGGATTATGCACAGACTCGTTTCTGATGTTATCTTTCTTGTGCACGTGCCGTTAAGGTGTACGAGGCATGGCCCTGTTCTTCCACTCGCACCTGTGTAACAAGATTTGTAAGAGTATGGGCCTCACGCCGTTTGACCTGGCTCCTGCAGAAAGCTCTCAGCTGGACTGCACCAACAAGCTGCTGGTTAGTCTCCTAGATGCTATTCTTAACTTCTGTTAGGGTCCAAACTTTGAGTTTAATCATTAATAACAATTTCATGAGTTAAACAATCTAGATGGTGATGGTGTTCTTTTATAAACACAAGCACGTGGATTTTAAACCAGTTAGAACAACGTGTCCTTTTCTGTTCTTTCCGTAAAAAAACACTCCAGTGTGCATTGCAGTGTTGAATCTTGGCCAGTCTCTTAGGAGTGTAGCTTCGAAGGGAAAACTGAAAGAAGGGACTGGATTTTAAACACCTAGCTTCAATTGATCTACATACATGCTCTTGCTGATAGGAACGTCAATTCCTTAAACTCAAATAAACAGCGATATGCAAATAAATATAAGCCACATACATGTACTCAAGACAAGTAAATATAATAAACTATAGAACTTGTTTTTTGCAATTGTTTAAATTATGTTTATTTTTACATGATTCAAAACATCTGATTTATAGTAAAGTATCTTGTCTTGAGGTTTCAGAGTGGCACGATTTTGCTCTATTGCTTTCACGAATTATACCAAAAACAACACACAGATCCCGTCTTGTTGATTATAAGCACCTCTTAGCACTTATAGTCTATCAGTTATTCAAAATAGGATGATGTTTATGATTTAAAGACATTCGAGGTTCTTTCTGGATGTGATGTCAGTCACTGAACCGTAATGTCAGCCATTAACCTTCACAACTGTGAGAAATAACAAGGTGTGTTGTTTTCGAACCGGTTAGGAGTCAGCCCAGACCGTACTCCGTGGCTCTGAGGAACACTGCGGCTCTCCCAGGGTCCGCACCACGTCTTTTACCCGCGGCCCCCCTCTCCTGTCTCGACTCTCGGAGACTTCCTCCGTAGACGAGAACATGAGCGACGCAGACTCCATTCCCTGTTCGCCCCTGAGCCTGGGTGCCTTTGCAGGACGCTCTCCCTTGGGTAAAGTCTCCCCAGAGTCTCCCCAAAGTCTCCTCCTTATTTCATCTTGTTGTTTTGTTTTTACGCCTATCAAGGCTATTATTACTGTTGAAACCGTAAAGCTGGATTTGGTTTTTGCTGCTTTAGGTTGGCCAGGCGTGCATGAGACGGATGAAGCAGAAAGAAACAACTGGAATCGAAAGGTTAGGGTGTGGAACAAAACGGTTTCATTTCAAACAAACAAATTACCGTAGTCATAGCAGAGTCATAAGACCTGAATCGTCTTTCATTCCCAGGACTCGGAGAGCGGTGGAGACAGCGGTTACCCGAGTGAGAAACGCAGCGAAGGAGACCCAGGAGAACACCATGAAAGGGTATTTTCTTTTTTTTATAATATGTCTGAGTGATGTATTTAAACACCACTTGTAATAGTGGCAGTGAAAGAGACACATTTTTGGATTCTTCACAACCGTGTGATAGTGGCTTTTATACGTCACCATGTAGGCTCGACCTTTCTACAACAGGCATTGCTCCGAATCGGATGAAGACAGTGTCCGTCGGGTAAATACAACTACTTCACTCCCCCCGCTCGATCATAACCATCCAGTAACCATATAACACACTCCTTTATGTGTTTCTCACCTCACACTTTCTCCAGCTTTCTACATTTACACTACTCTTTCCCCTTCCTCTCGCCTTTCTCAGCACAAAGTGGTGGGTAACGCCAGCAAGTTCTCAGTTACTCTAAACCTCCCTGACTCTCAGACGGTGATTTTTCCTGCATGCACCACCTTTAGTCTTGCCCTCTGTCTGGTTTGAGCATCAGAGTATTGTTTAAAATTGGTCTCAGGTGTTCTCTCGCTTCTTGGTTCTCTAATGCATGCTGCTAGGGGATATTAAAAGTAAAATCTTGAGCATTCATTTCCCACAGACAGAAGGACAGCCATGCTTTTTGGGGTTTTTTTTTGTCCCATGATATTGGAGATTTTCAGCATTGTTTCTGCTGCATGTAAATTAGCTTTTTGTTCGTCTTTATAATTGAAGGAGACTTGCTAGTGTGTCACCACTGCAATCATGTTCACGTTCTTGTCTTCTGTGTGTTTTGAATCCGCATGTATTCCTATAAATCAACGAATTTATGAAATTCCGCTATCTTCGGATCACGCAAAATTAATAAAAATCTTAAAATGTCGGCAACCTCTCGTGATGAGTTGGCTGATACAAGCTGATTCTGAGAACTGAAATGGAAACAACCTCCTCTTGGTTACAAAGAAATGATAGTGTTAGCGATCTTGGGGCTGAAAGGTTAATAGAGAAGAAGTTGTACAAGCATTGTCTACATGAGCATTTTTATTTGTTATGCCATGTTTTTCAGCCTTTTTTCCTGTTTTGTTTCATACAGTATAGCACAATGAATTTATTTATTTTTTAGTATTCCAGATTGTTTGGAAACTGGAGCAGAAAGGGTTAAGGTCCTTGTTCAAGCCTCAGCAGTGGCAGTTTGGCAGCGCTGGGGCTTGAACCCATGACCTTGTAATCAGAGCCTTTAGACACTGAGCCACTTTAACCTCTTAAGCTCCAAAGTGCTGGTTGTGCTTCCAGAGCTCAGTCTTCTGGGGAAAAAATAATCACTGAGGCAAAAAAAAAAAATCCATTTATTTTCTCCCAATCTGGTGTGCTTGTCATTTTTTTCTTTATGGATTTGCACCTCCTGCTTTGTCTAGTAACTGAGGTTCATGGTTCTTGCATTTTCAAAACTATTGCACAAACGTAAATGCACCATTGTGGCCAAACTTATGCACTTTCGAGCATCTTCCTTTAATTTTTATAGCATCACTCTCTTTTTCTTTTTTTTTCATACATGTATTTGTTTTACCCTCCAGCTGACAGAGGAAAAATGGAGTTTCTTCCATTCGTCTCGTGCCCACGTTCATAGGCCATCCTGTGTGGCAGTAGAGGTGGAGAGACTGAATGCGCAGTTTCTTGAAAGGAAAATCGGCAAATCTATTCTGGGCAAGGTAGAGTACTTTTTCACTTTTTAGCTATGTACTTTATAGAGGATCAGGCATAACATTATGACCACCTGACTAATATTGTGTTGGTCCCCCTTTTGCTGCCAAAACAGCCCTGGCCCCCGTGCCAGATCCCTGAAAGTGTGCTGTGGTATCTGGCACCAAGATGTTAGCAGCAGATCCTTTAAGTCCTGTAAGTTGCAAGGTGGGCCAACTTACAGGACTTAAAGGATACTTACAGGACTTAAAGGATACTTTTAACGGATACTGACCACTGCAGACCGGGAACACCCCACAAGAGCTGCAGTTTTGGAGATGCTCTGATCCAGTCCTCTATCCATCACAATCTGGCCCTTGTCAAACTCGCTCAAATCCTTACGCTTGTCCATTTTTATGCCTGATCGGTGTACATAAGTAATAGTAATTGTATCTCAGATGAAGAAAAAATAGACTTGCATTGGATTATTATTCAGATTGTGTAACAGTGTGATTCTGAGATGTACGTGGCAGTGTATCGGTCTGATGAAGTGTGATATCTATTTTTGGCATAAGTGCCTTTGAAGTGGATATTATCAGCTGTACTAGACAGATCCATATACATGAGGGCATGTTAGTGTGTGTGTGTGTGTTTTGTAATCAACTGAAAATCGAAAAATCTGCAGATTAAATTAGCTGCTTATAGCCTTTCAAATAATTTTTTTTTACCATTGATGTAACAGTGGGTGTACAGTTGTTTAATTCTGCTCTCACATCATCAGGTACATCTAGCCATGGTCCGATATCATGAAGCAGGTCGGTTCTGTGAAAAAGATGCACCGTGGGACCAGAATTCTGCCGTGTATCATCTGGAGAGGGCTGCTATGTGTGGCGAGTTGGAGGCTATCGTAGCACTCGGTCAGTTATATCTGCAGCTGCCGCATCACGTCCTGCCTGAGATTGAACTGCAGGTACCATTTGTTGTTTTAACCCAGATTTGATTTTTCCACAAGGATGAACTAAATGAACTTGCTTTTTAAATTCTCTTTGTCTGTGCTGCACTGGGACAACAGGACAATGAAGAGAACAGGAAGAAAGGTTTCCACATGTTGCTTCAGGCAGCTGAGGCTGGAGACAGACCCAGTATGATTTTAGTGGCCAGAGCTTTTGACACAGGAGTCAACCTCCCACCTAACAGGTACAAAATAATCTAAAAGATTGTTAAGTCCTAATTATACTCAAATATCAAATCTCCAAAAGATTCAAACAGGCTTTCTGAGACCACCACAGTTTTAATCTAAAAATAAAAAAGGAGGGAAGGGCTGTTTTCAGTTTTCAGTCGTGATTTATTTGTTGTTGTATTTACATTGTGCAGGACTCAGGACTGGGAGGAAGCGGTGCAGTGGTATGAGTGTGCGCTCAACATGACTGATTATGATGAAGGAGGAGAGTTTGATGGCATGCAGGATGAACCCCGCTACCTCCTTCTAGCTCGGGCCGCTGAGATGTACCAAGAAGGAAGTTTTGGCCTTACTGCAGATCCTCAGAGAGCAGGTATGAATGGGAATGTTAAGTGTTTTTCCTCCAGGGTTTTTGCAATAGCAGAAATGAACGCAAATCCCAACAAATTTGCCACAGGTTTAGGCAAAGACATCAACACGCATTCAGCCATAGCCCTCTTGTACTCATGTGTGTGGAACAGCTATCATGGAACATAATTATACAAAAATATGTGCCTGCAATTTGCCAATTTAAATGGTCCTATAACCCCACATCCCTCCAACACACACACACAAAACCCTTTTGAAAATTGTATTGCAAATTTTATTTTTAAAAACAATCTTTAGCATTTTTGGCTGGAACTTTCACAGAGAAACTCAGCCTGTTTCCTGGAGGCCCTGATTTTAGTTCTGTTGTGTATTAATACATTTTTATACAATAATTAAACCATCCAAAAATATGAATCTGGCAATAACCTATATCACAAGTACTGCATAAAAACGAACATGGAGTACGATTCATAGACTTTCAAAGGGTATCTAAACACCTGGAATAATAAACTTTAGGTGTGGCGTTCCTATTAAATGAAATGTGATTAAATGATACTTCATTGGTACAGAGAAAGGTCTTAATGCTGGAAAAGATTTGCATAAAGTTCTTATCAGCTGCTTGTTAAGAAAACTTAGATAAAACCCGTGATGAGCAAGCTTCAGGGTAGATTACCATGCAGTACATCACTGTTTCAGATTTCCTAAAGGCCAGCTACGTGTTGCACAGCACCACACACTTTGGTCAACAAGCACAGCACTATGTTTGGAGAAATTCGAACACTACAGATCAAAACCCGAACCTGACTCGAGGCACGGTAATGCTGACGGACTGTTTTGCTTCTTCAGGATGTTTTGTAATCACTGACAAAATAGGAATCTAATAAGAAATGTCAGAGCATTCATGAAAACCTCATTACAAAAATCATTACACTCATACAGCAGGAAAGCATAAAGACAGGAAAGTAAACAGTCATCCGGCGGAAATGCCTGTCCGTTGAAGGAAAAAGGATGTGGGACATGAAAGACGTGTTTTTGCGGTTACTTTAGCTTCCTGTCCACGTTATTTAGGTGAACTTTGACCTGTAAGTTCCCTAAACCAATAGACAAGATGGTTAGATAGCTGTTGTCTAATTTGAGGCCACACCGAGCTGTACGTGTTCGCCATTTGGCCTCTGTCCCTGGTCTTGTTTTATTTCTTTTTGTTTGCACAACTGGTAAGGGACTTGCTCAAGGTCCCAGCTGTGAGACCTTGGTGGTGCTGGGATTTGAACTCGCAACCTTCTGATCAGAAGCCCCACATCGTAATCGCTGAGCTATCACTGTGCTGTTTGGTGAACATCTGGGAAAATTCTCATGCATCGTCATACACCAGTTTGTTTTTTCTCTCTGCCTTTCTTCTTGGTATCTCTGCACTATTTTGGCAAATGTTTTGGGACACCCCTCTAAATGATTGAATTCAGGTGTTGTTTTTCAGGGTTTGTGCTCAGCCCCTTAGTTCCAGTGAAAGGAACTCTTAATGCTTCAGTATACCAAGATATTTTGGACAATTTAATGCACTTTATGGGAACAGTTTGGGGATGGTCACTTCCTGTTCCAACATGACTGCACACTAGTGCACAAAGCAAGCTCCATTAAGACATGGATGAGTGAGTTTGGTGTGGAGGAACTTCACTTGCATGCACTGACCTGTGTGTTTACGGGAATTTTTTGACCATTCCACTAGAAGTGCATTTGTGAGGTCAGAGACTGATGTTGGACGAGAAGGTCTGGCTCACAGTCTCCGCTCTAATTCATCCCAAACGTGTTCTATCAGGTTGAGGTCAGGACTCTATGAAGTTCCTCCACACCAAACTCCCTCATCCATGTCTTTATGGACCTTGCTTTGTGCACTGGTGTGCAGTCATGCTGGAACAGGAAGCTGGTTCCCAGAAAGTTGGTAGCATGAAATTGTCCAAAATGTCTTGGTATGCTGAAGGATTAAGAGTTCCTTTCACTGAAACTAAGGGGCCAAGCCCAACCCCTGAAAAACAACACCTGAACTCAATGATTTGGAGCGGTGTCCCAAAACGTTCGGCAATATAGTGTACATTCACTGAAAACTCAAGAGCTCACTCCTGCTGGCATATAAACTAAAATTTTACTTTTTCACCCATGAATGATTTTCATTGTGCAATTCTAGTGCAGAAATTCTACTTTCAAAAATGTTTGTATTCTTTAATTGCTCAAAAACTGATATGTCAAAGAGAACTTGATGTATTTTTTCACCTGCTATCAGATGTAATCAGTACTATTATACACATATATCTGACCTTTCACAGTTAAAGAACTTCAACAATTTTTACAAATGTTAAAACGATAATTTAAAAATGAACCTAATGAGGCTTGCTACACGTGTCCTTTCTCTGTAGGCGATCTCTTCACTGAGGCAGCTGATGCAGCCATGGAGGCGATGAAGGGCAGACTGGCTAATCAGTACTACATGAAAGCCGAAGAAGCGTGGTCTGCTATGGAAGAATAAAGAAAACCAGTTTTATCTCTCAGGACTGTTAACGGTGTTCATTTCTGCGTGAAATATGTTTACATGCTCTTTAACAGCATCTTTCAGACTGCTGTGCTGTCCGGTTTTATACGGGGTGTCCTAAAGCATGCACCACACAAATGCCTTTGGGGACATTTGGGTTCTCTCATAACCTGGTCAGTAGTTCACAGATGTGAATGGAACTGAAATAAATTTGCATTTAAAGGTTTTAAGACTACAGGTAAGCATCGGGACTCTTAGCAATGGCAGTGACATCACTTCATGGTCTAAAAAATATCATAGCTTGTGTAATGGTGGTGGTAATAACCGCGAGAAGACGATGAATAAGCACTCTATACAAATACTGTATACTCTGCAAACGTGTATGGATCAGTTCTTTCGGTTTCTTGTTTTGCATGCTGGTGTGTTGTGGGTGCCAGAAAATTTTTTTGCTAAGCACATGACTAAATCCAAATGTCTACATGTGTACAATTCTCTTATTTATGTTATTCAGCATACACATATTGGCTGTGTAATGTGAGTGTGATTAATTTATATGATTAAACCCCGAGAAATATCAGAAACAAAACGCCCCTCGGAAAGCACTAGTGAAAGCGGATGGAGATAAAGTGAGTGATGTAACTGTCTTTGCTACAATTGCTGTCTTGTGGTCTGCCTTTCTTGGTATAATACCTTTATTGATTAAAAAAAATGGTTTGGTTTTCATTCTGCTTGTTTTTACCTACCTTCATGCTGAAGAAAACAATTGTGAATTTCGTTTACAAGAGCAAGAACTTGTACAATAAAAATACAAGTGCGAACAAGATGCTGTGTCTGAGTGCTACATGGATGAACATATAATTGCCTGGTAATGGCGCGGGATCAAGGTTATAAGATGAAGCTTAAAGTGACGACAAAATAATCAGCGGTGCAATTAAATACCACGTTAATGAGTGTATCTTTGTCTAATAAAAATTTGTTACTAGGTCTGACAGTTCTATACAGAGTATCAGCAATTTTGCATGATCTGATGTACAATGCAGTGGTGCGACCAAAAGTATGTGGACACCTCACCATTACACTCGTGTGCTTTTTGAACATCACATTCAAGATTCCGTCTTCTTTTTACTGTTGGAATAAGATCCGCTCTTCCACTAGATGGATTTTTGTTCATTCAGCCACAAGAGATTGGTGAGATCAGACACCGATAGAGTGCAGTTCATCCCAAAGGTGATCAGTGGGGTTGAGGTCAGAGCTCTGTGCAGGACACTCAAGATCTTCCTCTACAGCCTTGTTTGACCGTGTCTTCATGGAGCTTGCTTTGTGTAGAGGGGCAGTGTCATGCTGGAAAATGTTTGGGGCTGTCCGTTTCAGTGAAGGAAAAGGCAAAGACTTCTGATGCAATCTTGTGCAATGGGTGTAATGGTTAGGTGTCCACAAACCTTTGGCCATTTAAGATAGATGGATGTGTGGGTGGATCAATGGATGGATAGATGGATTGATGAGAGATGGATGAATGGATCGATGGATTCAATTTAATTACTGGTTCAGAAAATAGACTTGATTATCTATTACTCTGTGATATTTTTTTTCTTTATTTGCCTATAAAATACAAATAGACATACTCATATGAGTGGTGTAAAATACACTGCCATTAGACTTCAGAGCAGAGAAAACATTCTCTGGAATGAAGGAAACTTCACAACCATCTAAAACCACATAGCATAAAGGAGGTGAAGGAGGAATCATTGTATGAGGTTGTTTTTCATGTTTTTGACTTAAAACCTACTAATGCTATAGGGCAGGATATTCCACAGCACTGTGTACTTTAAAGTTTGTGGCAACAATTTTTTTGTTTCAGCATGACGGCCTTGTGTACAAGCCGAGGGCCATAAACGAATGATTTGTGGTTTTTAGTGGAAAAAAATATAAATAAATAAATAAACGAAACACATTTGGAATAAAATTGGTTTCATTACTGCAAGTCCAACCTTATTATCCAAACATGAGTCCCCAAATTCACTAATGTCCTCGCAGTTTAACTGAAATAAATCCTAACAGCCATGAAAATAAATAATGTGAACCTTTTTCAGAAGAACGGAGGTTACTGTAGCAACCAGCTCTGTATTAATCCCAGCTGTTTTGGAATGAGATGTTCGGTCATCTACTTTTGGCCATATAATGTATAGAAAAGTGGTCAGTTAAAGGAGTGATTCTTCCTTCAAAGGAGACTAGTAGACCCAGAGCATGCCTGCAAAACGCCCCCTAGTGTATAAAAGAGCCACAAGATTTTCTTTTTATTTGTGACACGTACATACACTATATTGCCAAAAGTTTTGGGACACCAATCCAAATTAAATTCAGGTATTGTTTTTCAGGGGTTTGGCTTGGCCCCTAAGTTCCAGTGAAAGGAACTCTTAATGCTTCAGCATACCAAGACATTTTGGACAATTTCATGCTTCTAACTTTGTGGGAACAGTTTGGGGATGACCCCTTCCTGTTCCAACATGACTGCACACCAGTGTACAAAGCAAGGTCCATAAAGACATGGATGAGTGAGTTTGGTGTGGAGGAACTTCACAGTTGAGTCCTGACCTCAACCTGATAGAACACCTTTGGGATGAATTAGAGCGGAGACTGTGAGCCAGACCTTCTCGTCCAACATCAGTGCCTGATCTCACAAATGCGCTTCTAGAGGAATGATAAAAAATTCCCATAAACACACTCCTAAACCTTGTGGAAAGCCTTCCCAGAAGCGTGGAAGCTGTTATAGCAGCAAAGGGCGGGCCAACTCCATATTACATTCATGTGCATGTAAAAGCAGACTTCCCAGTTTTGGTCTGGCTCACAGTCTCTGCTGTAATTCATCCCAAAGACGTTCTATCAGGTTGAGGTCAGGACTTTGTGCAGTCAAGTCAAGTTCCTTTCACTGGAACTAAGAGGCCAAGCCCAACCCCTGAAAAACAACATCTGAATTCAGTGATTTGGTGGGGTGTCCCAAAACCCTTGGCAATATAGTACATCTACCTTTTTGTTAATGAGTCTATTGCATTTTGATTTATTTTTTTTATTAGTTTAATAACAACAAACCAAAAAAAACAAAAACAACATAAAAGAGGCCATGCAACATAAATGACAAATGTGTAAATAAAGTACAAAGGAGAAGAATAAATCTCAAAAAGCAGGATAGAAATCAGCATAGAAATCATGGCATCACAAATATGTCAAAATCTTTAAATTCTACAGTAATGTAAATGTTGGAGGGAAGGGACCCCAGACCTTAGGAAAGTTTTAGGAGATAAAACAAAAGTCCTGATCTTGTGCATTCTGTTGCTGAGATTGAGCAAAACAAATGTTTTCTCCCCGTTCAACATTAGCACTGCTCATTACATTCCCAATGATAGTGTGGAGTGGGGGGTGAGGATCTGATTACAAATTAATTGGGGTTAAATCAATCGGACCCTGTCACAGGTCATATTGTGTAGGGTGATGTGCTGGATCTCTCTGAAGACTCATTCTATTGGTAATATACCCTACTAGTTCAATTAGAAAAGAGAAAAAGAAGAAAAATAGAAATAAAATAAAATAGAAACAAGATAGGTTGAGAAGGTTAGCAGTAATCTTATGCTTTGACAAATAAAATATAACTCCTACAGAGACGCTAAAGGTATACATAGACCAGACATAACATTATGACCACCTGCCTAATATTGTGTTGGTTCCCCTTTTGCTGCCAAAACAGCCCTGACCCATCATGCACTGTGTATTCTGACACCTTTCTATCAGAACCAGCATTAACTTCTTCAGCAATTTGGGCAACAGTAGCTCGTCTGTTGGATCGGATCACACGGGCCAGCCTTCACTCCCCACGTGCATTAATGAGCCTTGGCCCCTGTTGCCGGTTCACCACTGTTCCTTCCTTTGACCACTTTTGACAGATACTGACCACTGCAGACCGGGAACACCCCACAAGAGCTGCAGTTTTGGAGATGCTCTGATCCAGTCGTCTAGCCATCACAATTTAGCCCTTGTCAATCTCACTCAAATCCTTACGCGTGTCCATTTTTCCTGCTTCTAACACATCAACTTTGAGGACAAGTGATGTTCACTTGCTGTGTAATATATCCCACCCACTAACAGGTGCCATGATGAGGAGATCATCAGTGTTATTCACTTCACCTCTCACTGCTCATAATGTTATGCCAGAAAACCCAGAAGTAATCACTTCCTCACTCACTGTCAGTATCATAAACAGTGTAGTGGTAGATCATGAGACATATAACCTGAATAGGATGCCAGTCCATCACAGGGCACCATGCACACACATTCACACACTCACTCACACCTCGGGGCAGATGGAAAGCCTCTTCACCTAATGGCATATTTTTGGGGGTTGAGGTCAGGGCTCTGTGCAGGACATGGTGAGTGATCTGCCTTCCCCTTGTACGTTTCCTTACTTTTATTAAGCAAATTTATTCTTTTATTTTACATCATTTGCAATATTTGATTCTTTATATGTGTTTTATTTTATATTTATTTGTTTTGAATCTTAAATCTGAGAAACAGCCAGAGAGTGAGAGTGAGAGAGAGAGAGAGAGAGAGAGAGAGAGAGAGCCAGAGAGAGAGAGAGAGAGACTGCGAAAGAGAGAGAAAGACATAGAGAGAGACAGAGAGAGAGACATAGAGAGAGACAGAGAGAGACAGACAGACAGTCAAAGAGAGAGACAACAAAAGAGATAGAAAGACAGCAAGAGAGAGAGAGAGACAGACAGAGAGAGAGACAGCGAAAGAGAGACATAGTCAGCCAGAGAGAGAGAGAGAGAGCGAAAGAGAGAGAGACAGACAGAGAGAGAGACAGCGAAAGGGAGAGAAAGACAGTGAAAGAGAGACATAGACAGCCAGACAGAGAGAGAGAGAGAGAGAGAGAAAGACAGCGAAAGAGAGAGACAGTCAGCCAGAGAGAGAGAGAGAGAGAGAGAGAGAGAGAGCAAAAGAGAAAGACAGTCAGCCAGAGAGAGAGAGAGAGAGAGAGAGAGAGAGAGAGCAAAAGAGAAAGACAGTCAGCCAGAGAGAGAGAGAGAGACAGACAGAGAGAGAGACAGCGAAAGAGAGAGAAAGACATAGAGAGAGACAGAGAGAGAGACATAGAGAGAGACAGAGAGAGACAGACAGACAGTCAAAGAGAGAGACAACAAAAGAGATAGAAAGACAGCAAGAGAGAGAGAGAGACAGACAGAGAGAGAGACAGCGAAAGAGAGACATAGTCAGCCAGAGAGAGAGAGAGAGAGCGAAAGAGAGAGAGACAGACAGAGAGAGAGACAGCGAAAGGGAGAGAAAGACAGTGAAAGAGAGACATAGACAGCCAGACAGAGAGAGAGAGAGAGAGAGAGAAAGACAGCGAAAGAGAGAGACAGTCAGCCAGAGAGAGAGAGAGAGAGAGAGAGAGAGAGAGCAAAAGAGAAAGACAGTCAGCCAGAGAGAGAGAGAGAGAGAGAGAGAGAGAGAGAGAGAGAGAGAGAGAGCAAAAGAGAAAGACAGTCAGCCAGAGAGAGAGAGAGAGACAGACAGAGAGAGAGACAGCGAAAGAGAGAGAAAGGCAGCGAAAGAGAGAGACATAGTCAGCCAGAGAGAGAAAGAGAGAGAGAGAGCGAGCGTTAAATAAAAGTTAGTATTTTTCACTGGTATGATGTAACTTTTGGTCCGTTAGTGAACCTAATAGTCGACAGAGTGAGTGTGTAGGGGACCAAGTGGACGCCTAGTACACTCCACCGCGATGCATTCTGGGTAGAGAGAGCAGTATGCTATAGGCTCTGCTCCTCCCCACGTGTCTGTAGGAAGAGCCGGACTCAGAAACATGGTAGCGCTCTCACACTGTCACCAGGTAACTTACATGGACTAGCACCGTGCAGAAAGTTAACGCTCTCCGACAGAGAAGAGTCGAGCCTGTCTTACAAACTTCAGGTCTGAATGTGTGCTTTGATTGTTATTGTCGAATCCGTGTAGAAACGTGGGCCTGAAAAACGTGCCGAAGCTGCTTAGCCTGTAACGTCATGTAGCTAGCTAGCTAGCTAACTTGCATAGCTGGGAATGTTTGTAGCATGGAGAAGATAGTTCTTCTCTCTTATTCGGGATTATAGTCATGGAGGAAAAGCGGATCTTCCCAGGGTTTCATCTCTAACACCAGGATTAACTCGAGAGTAGAGAGTGATTGATTTAGAGTCGTGATTATTAATTAATCGTGTCAGAAGCGAGCAGACTTTTCTTCTTTGGCTATAAATACTAACACCTTAAAATCCTCGGGATAATTAAAAGCAGTTTAAAAAAGTGATCTGGTGGAAAAAAAGACAAACAAAAACAAAACATGGTCACACGCAGTGGAGACAGATTCAGGTGGTGTGTTAGCAGCCAGCTAGCTGTAGGTTTAGCAAATCCTTTAGATGTTCATGTAGAGCCAGTTGTCAGACTTGATCATGATCCGGTTGTGATTCTGATCTTTTCTCTCCTGTAAAAGAGCTCTTTTGTGTAGTGACATGATCAGACTGGGTTTCTGTGTCGCCGGATATGGTGGTGTTTGGGCTTTAAAGGACAGCTGTGTCTGTAGTTTAGACGAAACCCCACAGGTTAGCTTAGCTAACTTCAATTTCTGTTTAATCTTGAACTGTAGCTCCTTGATACGTTTGTTTATACACCGACCAGGCATAACATTATGACCACCTGCCTAATATTGTGTTGGTCACCCTTTTGCTGCCCAAACAGTCATGTACTGTGTATTCTGACACCTTTCTAACTTCAGCAATTTGAGCAACAGGAGCTCGTCTGTTGGATCGGATCACACGTGCATCGGTTCACCACTGTTCCTTCTTTGGACCACTTTTGATAGATACTGACCACTGCAGACCGGGAACACCCCACAAGAGCTGCAGTTTTGGAGATGCTCTGATCCAGTGGTCTAGCCATCACAAACTGGCCCTTTGTCAAACTCGCTGAAATCCTTACGCTTGCCCATTTCTCCTGCTTCTAACACATCAACTTTGAGGACAAAATGTTCACTTGCTGTATAATATATCCCACCCACTAACAGGTGCCATGATGAGGAGATAGAGTTATTCACTT
Organism: Hemibagrus wyckioides; assembly: GCF_019097595.1. NCBI lineage: Eukaryota > Metazoa > Chordata > Actinopteri > Siluriformes > Bagridae > Hemibagrus > Hemibagrus wyckioides. The sequence continues at coordinate 18,633,813 of NC_080722.1, read as the reverse complement.
CACCTCACAATGTTATGGCTGATCGGTGTATTACTGATACAATCACTGCATGACACAGTTTAGACTGATGACATGATTGCATCAGATACATTAAAGTGATCACTCTAGAGTTGGGGTTTGATTTCCGACTTCGCACTGTTTCTGGAGGCTGATTGGTGTCTCTGAATTGTCTGGTGTGTTGTCTGTGTACGATTGTGCCCTGTGTTGGGTTGGTGTCCCATTGGGATAGACTCCAGGTTCCATGGGACTCTGTGTTGGACAAGTGATACATGGTTAGATAAGTTTGTCCATTTGTTAGGCCATGGTGCATGGGGGGGTATCATTGTTTTCCATTAACAATATTGTTCTTCCAGTGCCCTTGTTAATTTCCTCCAAGTGTCGTACTCTAAAATGTTAATCTACTGTATGTGAAAGTTTGTGTGCATGTCTGGTGCCTAGTGATGGACAGGTATCTCATTCAGGGTATATTCCCACTTCATGGCCAGTGTTCCTGGGACAGCTTCTGGATCCACTGCCACTCTGACCAGGTTGCTTGCTTGTTCTGAGCAAGTTGTTTACATGTGTTACAAGTGTAGATATACAGGGATACGTTCCTACTGGCTAGATTCCTAGACCAATGTTAGAATGAACACATTCGAGGTTGGCATGCTTTATGCCATGAACATGTGTGATGCTGATGGATGGTAGGTGATGAGCAGAACCCCAGAGGAGTAGTATGTCGGAATTCTCAGTATTCATAAAACAGTCTGCGATGTCTTACTGTTTTTCCGCTGACATTCTGCAGTATGGAGCCTGTGAACACTGCATGATCCAACAAGTCAACGTGACTGATGCAGAAGAGCTTTCAGAATCTAAAATGGTGAAAGGCAGCATGTTGGCATATTTGTTTAACAACTCTGGAGTAAACGATTTACATGCTAAAGGTTTAAACAAGAAACAACATTGGTCACTATAAAGTGTCAGCATGGTGGATGTAATATATCCAGATTGTATTCATACCACACATATACTGTATCAACGACCTAGCTGTAGGTTCTGTCTATGCACGTGATTTTTTTTTTTATTTAGTACCAACTACATTCAATTCGCTACCTAGTGCATTCGATTCAGAACCTGCTGCATTTAATTCAGAACTTACTGCATTTATTTCCATTACTACTACTTTCAATTCTGTACCTAGTGCATTTGATTCAATACCTTTTGCATTCAATTCAGAGCTTAATGCATTTGATTTGGAACCTACTACATTCGATTCAGTACCTACCGCATTCGATTCATAGCCTACTCCATTCAATTCGCTACCTAGTGCATTAGATTCGGAACCAACTGTATTTGATTCGGAACCAACTGTATTTGATTCGGAACCAACTGTATTTGATTCGGAACCAACTGTATTTGATTTGGAACCAACTGTATTTGATTCACTTCCTATTGCATTCGATTCGGAACCTACTGCATTTGATTCGGAACCAGCTGTATTTGATTCACTTCCTACTGCATTCTATTCGGAACCTACTGCATTTGATTACTACCCGTCTTTTAGAGCAAAGCAAAACTAAACCAGCCGACTGGCTTCATTTAGAAAATATTTTCAAGTAAAAAATGCACACACCAGTCAGCAGTCAACACACAACAACCTGATGAATAAATACATACATGTGATTAAATGGTTTCAAAAAAAGGGGGAAACTAAAGCGTCAAAATGATTCCTTCCTGAAATCTTGACAGGTTAACAGTCTCTCTCTAATATTGCCTATATTCCAGTAATCAGAATGACATAACGCTAATGTCGGCTTTTTGTCTCCAGATGTTGCATGCTGTGCTGTGAGCGCTTCAGCGTTTCTGAGCTGCCAGAATTGAGGCAAACTTTCCCTCCACCATGGCCAGCGGAGAGGAGGATGACCCCATTATACAAGAGGTCTGCTTCTGACCCTTTTTTGTTTTTTTTTTTATGAGAGAATGATCATGCTTTGAATGAATGGTGTTATTAAACTTGCCACAAACATTATTATTTTTTTTTCTTCTTCTTTTCCTGAAGCTCGATGTGTACCTTGCCAAAAGTCTTTCGGACAAGCTGTATTTGTTCCAGGTAACCATAGCAACCAAAACATGGTTAAACTACATACTAAGCGTTATTATGTGCTTGTCTTTTGAGGATGCTGTGGTTGTGTGATATCCGAAAATGTCTCCTGTTACAGTATCCCGTGCGACCCGCTAATATGAACTATGACGACTTCCCGCATTTAACAGCCAAAATCAAACCCAAGCAGCAAAAGGTAAAGCTTCATATAGAGCAGGGGTGCCCAATCTTATCCGCAAAGGGCCGGTGTGGGTGCAGGTTTTCATTCCAACTGAGCAGAAGCCACACCTGAGTCTACTGAAAGCCAGGATCTACTGATTAGCCAGGTGGAGTCAGGTGTAGCTTCTGCTTGGTTGGAATGAAAACCTGCACCCACACCGGCCCTTTCTGGATAAGATTGGACACCCCTGATATAGAGCCTATTCGATTTTTTTTTTCCCCTCGCCCATTATAAAATTGCCTGACACATCTTACTCCTGTGCTCAGGTTGAAATGGAGGTGGCGATTGACACCATGAGTCCGAATTATTGCCGCAGTAAAGGGGAGCAGATTGCACTCAACGTGGACGGCACATCCCTGGAAGACTCCAGCACTTACTCCATGTATGTAACTTACACAATGCAAGATTTTCCCCCTTGCTGTCTTTAGATCTCTTTGACTTATTGTTCTCCTTTGTTTTCCTAAAGTAAAATGATGGACAAGCAAACCTTCTCATCGATCCAAGCTACAACGAATATCAGTCGGTATGCCGCTGCAGTGTTTCGTAAAGGTACTTTCGCTCTAACGTGTCTCATTACTGCAATATTGTATAACCTTTGTTTGGCTGACTGACTGACTGAATATCTGACTGTTTTTGACAGGGGAGCTTCATCTCACGCCGTTACAGGGCATTCTGCAGATGAGGCCCAGCTTTTCATATCTAGATAAAGCTGACAGTAAACACAAGGAAAGAGAGGCAGCTAATGAAGGTAAGAGGTTTGTCCTATGAGGCATTGCAGGGTGACGTGATCTAACATTTGATATCCTCATAAATTATGGAAGGAATAATATGACAGATTGTACTGCTATATAGAAAGCTACATATACAGATGTAACGTTGTGGAACGTCTAAAAGACATGCTCTCATCTAATATCTTTTAAACGCAACCCTGCTGTTTTGCTAGGAGTAACCTTACAGAAATGACTCAATGTGTCATATTTTTGTCATAACATGACGTCATGCCTATAATGAAGCATCACTGAGTTGGACATTTTCAAGATACTTATTACTGACCCTGTTAGGAGGAAATCTGACATTTTCTGAATGTTAAATGTACAAGCTGGTTTAAAATGATATTATAATGATGTACATACTGTATTCATAACTTTATAGGTTTATACTTTTTTGTGACATGTAATTTTTCTTGCATTTGTATCCTTTAATAGCTGGAGACTCTTCTCAGGATGAGGCAGACGACGATGCCAAGCAGATCACTGTAAGAGTTTCTACTTTTTAAATCCAAATATTGCTTCTCACATACACTATAATGCACAACTATATGTAGTATGACATGCGTAAATCATAAAAGAATTGCATTAAAATAAAATCTGAATAAAATGATAATAAAATCAGAAAAGAATTGCATTAAAATAAAATCTGAAAAAAATTATAAAATAAAATCAGAAAAGAAATGCATTAAAATACAATCTGAATAAAATCATAAAATAATTACATTAAATCAAAATCTGAATAAAATCAGAAAAGAATTGCATTAAAAATAGAATTTGCATATGCAGGTATTAAGGGAAAATGTACATAAAATATAATATATGAATACAGATCAGTGGCAGAACAGTGTAAACATTGTGAATGAAGCAGTATATGGTGTGTAAAATTCCGATTGTTGTGCAGATAAGAGCAGAAAAGTCCAAGTTGTCTGTGACTTCCTGCTTGGAACTTAATTAAGTGCTGAATTTAATGCACCTCTATTCACATGAACCTTTCTGACTGAACTTTTCCGTGTGTCCTGCACGTATGTTAAGTATCTAAACCGTGACTTCTCTTCGGTTAAGGTGAGATTTTCCAGGCCAGAGTCTGAGCAGGCTCGTCAGCGGCGCATCCAGTCTTACGAGTTCCTGCAGAAGAAACAGGCTGAAGAACCGTGGGTCCATTTACACTACCACGGATTAAAGGTAGGTGTGTCCATGTGAGTCAGTCTGTTTAAAGAGCAGGAGTCTAATCAGCTGTCATCATTGTTTACTGTAGATTATATCATGGTAACAGAAAATACCTGTTTCTGATTGGCTGGCAAACATGCCTGGGGAATTGTTTTATGTTTCATAAAACATAGCAAAAACAAAGCAAGTAAACATTTTGTCCTCAAAGTTGATGTGTTAGAAGCAGGAAAAATAGGCAAGCGTAAGAATTTGAGAAGGGACAGATTGTGATGGATAGATGACTGGATCAGAGCATCTCCAAAACTGCAGCTCTTGTGGGGTGTTCCCGGTCTGCAGTGGTCAGTATCTATCAAAAGTGTCCTTTAAGTCCTGTAAGATATGTTAACATCTTGGTGGCAGATACCACAGCACACCTTTTAGGGATTTAGTGGAGTCCATGCCTCGAGGGGTCAGGGCTGTTTTGGCAACCCAAAAAGGGGACCCACCCTATATTTGGCAGGTGGTTATAATGTTATGCCTGATCTGTGTATAAAGTTGATGATATATTTTCATATTCTGTTATGATTACATAAAATCTGTACAATATAGCTAATGGATAAACGACACAAAACCCATCGTTTCATGTTGTGCTATCCTGTGTCTCTGTCTCAGTTAATTTCTGATATCTGGATTCTTTGTATGTTGATTTCTAAGATGAAGTTGTACAGATTGGTGCTAGCTGGATAACTTTTGTTAAGCTGCTGCATGCTTTCATCTTTATCGTTATACTTGTAGGATGGGCGCTCGGAGCACGAACGGCAGTATCTTTACTGCCAGGCCATGGATACCACCGAGAACACGGAGTTAGTGAAAACGCCAAGGTAAGGAATCAGGATAGGGTGAAAATCCTGGTCGTTTTAATGAGGCTTATGTGAACGTGTCTTAAACTTTCCAACTTGATTGGTGAGGATGTTGGACTACAGTCCAGGAGGTCATGAGATCAATCCCACCACTGTCAAGCTGCCAATGCACGGCCCTTAGCTGTGTACATGAAATAAAAGTCGCTCTAGATAAGGGCCGAATACCTTAAATGATCCGTCATGTGTTGATTGGAAGGTTGGGGTTCAAACCCTCTGACAAGTTGCCACTGCTGGGCCCATGAGCAAGGCCCTCAACCCTCCCTGCACTGCATTATGTCTGACCCTACACTCTGACCCCAACCACTAAAGCTGGGATATGCAAAGAAAGAATTTGATCTGTTCTGTTCTGTAAATGTGAGGCTTCTGGCTTCATAAGATTTGATCTATTTCTCTAAAGCTGCTTTGTGACAATTTCCACTGTTTAAAGCATCAATAAATTTAATATAATCGTGTTAAAGACGCCAACCTCATCATGAAGAGAGTGTGAATATTCAGAAAAATTGTTTTTGATGGTTTTTGATTCCTGTTTCCTTTCCAGGTAATACCATAAGTAGAATTAGTTTAGGGTTTAAGAGCCTTCTGTAAAGTTATCATGTAAAGGCAATCATCATATAAAGCCGGTTGGGTTGTGATGCTAATCAGTCTTTTCTTTTACCAGCGAGTATCTGGCCATGCTTATGCCTCCACTGACAGAAGAAAAAGTGTAAGTATGAAAATCTCTCACTAAGTATGTACCGATTCTACTGTTTTCTTAGGATTCCTTCAATAATGTTTTTAAAAGCTGTAAACATTTTTGCACAAAACAAAAAAAGATACAAAAGAATTATTATTAAATATGAAAATATATTTTAGTAAGTAATTAGTTTAGTTTAGTTAATATTATTATTATTATTTTTATTATTATTATTATTATTATTATTATTTTATTTTTTTGATCTTATTCTTTTGTTTTTAGGGTTAAGCCAGTGGGGCCTAGTAACGTGCTTTCTATGGCTCAGCTACGTACGTTGCCACTTGGAGATCAGGTGAAGACTTTGATGAAGAATGGTACGTTTAATAAATATACTACCTCAAACTCATCAATATTTTGATAGTACTTGAAAATTTTTGTATTTATTTGCTTCTCTGCTTCAGTCAAGGTCATGCCGTTTGCCAATCTCATGGGGCTGCTTGCATCAGGTACAGACTCCACTGCAGTACTGCGCTGCATACAGCAGGTGGCGATGCTCGTCCAGGGAAACTGGGTTGTCAAGAGGTGTGTGTGTGTGTGTGTGTGTGTCCTAACCATAAGTAACTAAGGTGGCTTTCACACTAGGCTACATTTGCTGCAGGGTGAATCTGAGTGGGATTGTTTCCAGTGGCCCCCAGAGTGTTGGTCCGATTCTATCAAACTCCAGTGCATTTGTGTTCATCTAGCGCCATCCAGGTCACACATGAAGAACCCAACTGTATCAACTCACCATATATTTTTGATTATTTTGGTGCTCTTGTATGCAGTAAATCTCTCCTTTTCTGTGTCCCACAACTTTCTTCTGTCACTCCTGCTAAAATAATGATGTCATCCCTGGGAATTGTGGCACAGTTTCTAGACAACCTAAAATCAGACCACCTCGTACAGGTAGTCTCGGGTTCGGTACCTCTGTGCACTTCCTGGTCCGCATGACCACCTTCACATTACCAACCTTTGATGCGAGTCGTGCTCTGTTCTGTTTCAGACTAAGCTGCCAGTGTGAAAGCCTCCTAACTCTCAGTGTAAAATGTATTTGATGTTAAAATGAAGAGATGCACCTTTTATTTGTTGAGAGCATTTAATAAGTCCACACTGGAGTTATTTATTAGCTTCTTATTAATGATTGTGTTTTTTTCAGCGATGTTCTGTATCCCAAGTCCACCTGCAGTCCACACAGTGGCGTGCCTGCAGAGGTGCTCTGTAGGGGCCGTGACTTTGTGGTGAGTTGAAACGCTACTTAATTACACAGTGAAAGTGATGTGATCCGCTATTATGATTATATTATGATTGTTGTCTTATTTTCCAAGACTATGTGCTGCTTTTTTCCTTTATTTCTATTTTTTTTTTTTTTTGGAACTTGCCAGTGCAATTGCATAAAATCCCTTTTTTGCTGATTTCTGTAGATGTGGAGATTCACAAACGAGCGCTCCCTGATGAGAAAAGAGGTCACTGCTACCATAAAGGTCAGTAGGATTGTGTTCAGTATGGAGCTAGTTGTGCTGTTATTAGAGCTTTAAAGCAAAAAAACATTTAAACAATTTATATGTAGTCCATCATGCCCAATGTTGTTTTTTTAAGCATTTAAAACATTTGCATTAACAACAATATAATCATCCAGAAATTATAGCCTTAAAAAAACATGCCTGTATACACCGAACAGAGGCATGGACACCACTAGATCCCTGAAGGGGTGTGCTGTGGTATCTGGCACCAAGATGTTAGCAGCAGATTCTTTAAGTCCTCTAAGTTGCAAGGTGCGGCCTCCATGAGTCCCACATTGCGACTTGCAGGACTTAAAGGATACTTTTGATAGACACTGACCACTGCAGACCGGGAACACCCCACAAGAGCTGCAGTTTTGGAGATGCTCTAGCCATCAAAACTCACTCAAATCCTTACTCTTGCCCATTTTTCCTGCTTCTAACACATCAACTTTGAGGACAAAATGTTCACTTGCTGCCTAATATATCCCACCCACTAACAGGTGCCATGATGAGGAGATCATCAGTCTTATTCACTTCACCTGTCAGTAGTCATAATGTTCTGTCCAATCGGTGTACGTTTGTGTTTTGCGACCTGGTCATGGTTTTTATGGTACTTGCAGCTGCCTCCCGAAGATGTGAAGGACTTTTTGGAACAGATGGCTGTTCCCCGAGCTAACCGAGGCTGGGAGTTCCTGCTGCCTACTGACCATGATTTTGTCAAGAAGCATCCTGATGTGGCTCAGAGACAGCACATGCTCTGGCTGGGCATCCAAAACAAGTAAAATAAATTGTGAAATTATTGATTGATGTAAAGGCAGTAAAGGCAGTGGGTTTCTTGCAGGGTCAGAAGTGAATGTTTTTAATAATGGATAGTATTTGCTACATGGATTTTTAGGGATTTTTTATTATCTTTATGAGGGATTAATCTTCTAACCTTATTAAACAGTTTTGCCTATTTACCAAGGTATATACTGTTACTTTTATATAACTTGTGTGCATGTGTGTTGGAGTGTTTGACGGTGTGTCTTGGTTTGCATAGCTGATTTTATTTATTCATTTATTTATTTTTTATCAAAATGGGCTCCTTCTTTGCTGTACATTAACAACATGAATTGCAGCATGTAGGAGATTTCACAATAAAATAATCCCACTGGTTTTTACATTTATTATATATAGTATACCAAATGTTCCTAATAAAACGAGGGAATTTTTTTATTTTTTTTTGGCCCATACATTTAAAATATCTGAGGCATTTTGGTCTTTTCAGTGGCATTCTTCCACAAGCCCCTGTTAATTTCTAGCCCTGGTTTTTAGTGTGTACAGAACGAGTGATGGCTCTCAGTTGGTGTTTAACAGTCGTGTTTTGCTTTTGCAGGTTAGAAAAAGTTTTCAACTTCTCAAAGGAAGACTTCGTGCACAAAAAGGATACTCAAATGGGTAATTATCTAAACTCTTTCTTGTAGACTCTGTCTTCGCTAGATCTGTCTTACAGATGAGCGTCTTCGTGTATTACAGACTCTGTTCATGTTAGCGGTGAGCAACGTCTCAAGATGGCTCAAGAGAAAGCACGGGAGCATCACTCCTCTCTGCAGAAAGACTTGGATGCCCGCAGACTGAAGATGTCCTCTGGCTCTGGAGGAAATGACGCGATGGTACAAATTAAACAAGAACACGTGAGCGACTGTGAGGAGTCTATGGACACGTCCAGTTCTGTCCCGAACGGCTCGGTTAACGGTTATCCCTCATCAGACTCCCCTAACACAGACCTCCACGGTCAGCACGGGGCGGCGCAGAGCCCTAACCTGGAACTCCAAGACTTTGTCCGGAGCACTTTCCGGAAACACTTTGTGCTGTGCCTCAGCGAAGTCAAACGATTGTTCAACCTGCACCTGGCCAGCCTTCCTACAGGACACGGCCGCTTCGGCCACGTCACGGACCGCATGCTCCAGGACACCATCCTCCAAAGCAACTGCAAACAGATCCTAGTGCCTGTGAGTATGTTAGACATCTGATGCTCCATCATTCATCGTGTCACGGTGCTGAAACATCAGCAAGCAAAACAGAGGTCGATACGTACCTGTCGATTTCTACAAGCATGTCTTTGTGACAGTAGAGGAATATTTGGAGTCTTTTTGTTTCTTTAGCAGCACCTATACACAGTTATTTGCATTGATCATGATTACTTTCCATGATTACTTTCTAGCAGGTCAAACGGAGCAATTTAGGAAGTATTTTTCCAGTCACCGGTTTCCAACACGAGTGGCGCATTTTATTTATTAATCCATTCTGTGACATTAACACACCTTGTTTTGTATTTAGCTTTAGTTCATATCACCTAATGCTTGCACGGTAATTACCCTGAGACTCTGAATGCTTCCTGATAATATTTCCAGTTACACAGACATCATTACGCTGGTGTTAAATGTATAAAACAGTGTAAATTCAACTCCTCTGCTGAACAGGCGTGTTTATCAGAATGAATTCGAACTCTTTTCTCTCGCTAGTTTGTATTTATTGAATGCGTCCTTTTCCGTTTTAAGTCACTTAAAAGCAGTAAGGTGTTTTAAACACGCTGCACATTGCAGTACTTTGATTATATTTTCAGAGACGCACTTCTCCACCATTCTCACACCATCCATGTTCTTTATCAAACAGAAGCAAACTGCAAATATTTTACAAAATCAGAGAGAGGGAGAACTGAGAGTTACATTGATCACTAGATTTATACTCTCACATGAGAGAGAGACATGTTTTCTCCAAGTAATGTGTTTATATTAAGAATTTTACCTGGACTGTGGTGGTGTTCACCTAATTTGCATACTGAGGGCTGCAGACTAGTCGACGGTCAGTGTTTACACTGTGGAGCTCAGGGCTATGGACTAACAGGGAGGAAGGCAGTGAGATGGCCCTGTGATGGACTGGTGACCTGTCCAGGGTGTACCCCTTCCTTTCGCCCAATGTCCTGGGATAGGCTCCAGCAGATCCCTGTAACCCTAATTAGGAATAAAGCGGGGATAGACGATGGATGGATGGATGGATTGATTTAAGAATAGAGAAGTGTACAGACAGCTGCACAAAAAGATCTATGTTTTTAATTTTTATTCGCTTTAATTGGCCCACCCATGACTAACCCCCAGCCAAGAATATTACCAGAAAACACTGCAGGGGCTATTTGTACCAGTCATGTAGCCATGTTTAGCGTGAAACTAAATTCATTATAAATATGAAAAACGTCACACGTGAAATTCGTCACCCTTCTTGCCCCGGTACAGTGTGATCAGAGCCGGGATATAAGGGCGCAGAACATCCAATAGTCACAGTAAAGAAGAATTTTGCCAGTGTTTGCTTGTTTCTTTTCTTTTTTTTTTTTTAATTTAACCCTATTAACTGTGTGCTTTGATTTTTCTATTTTGTCCCTGTGAGCCAAGTCATGTATCACACCGTGAAATTAAAATGCATCTCAAATGGCTTCTTGTGCATTTTATTAGCATGGTAGCATTCTGTAATGAGACACAGACACACGGTCCTGCTCAGTCCTCAGTGAGGATTAGTTGTACTGGGCTGTGTGGTGGATTATCAGCTGTTTTGTGTCACTAGTTACTTCTTCTCTTAAGGCCAGGTCTTCCAGTAGATCCAGCAGTAAAGCACTTATTGTCTTTGGTTGACCGAGGTTAATCCAGGTTTGTGTGACTGAGGCAGAATCCTTTATTTTTAGATTAAGGGTGTGAGGGTAAGGCAGGAAGACCAACTCATTATTAATGGAGTCAAAGCTCAATACCAGTATAGTTAATGCCACTGGGAGGGAAGCAGTGTCTCCTGTCTGGGTGTGTTCGTGTACTTTACTGGAATCCTCGAGCTCGTACTGAATGGGTCGTTTGCTGATCAGTTTAAGGAGCTTCTGGGATTCCCCAGGCTGACTGAGACACACCTCAATACAGAGCTAGAACTCTGTGTTTTCAATGCCATTGTATTGTCTCTTTATGTATATTAATATTGCTGAATTAGATTTATCTATTATCATTCTCTGTGGGTTTAATATGAATGATCTCAGGAGTACATTCTCTCTCTCTCTCTCATATTCATTCATTCACTCATATCTCGGGCTCCTTCTCATATCTCCCTCATTTCTTTCTCTCATATTTCTCGCATACATGTCTCTCTCTCTCATCTCTCATATCTTGTTTTTGTTCCACTATCTCTCCCCTTTCCCTTTCTTTCTAATTTCTCTCATATCTCCTTCTCATTTGAATTTCTCTCTCTCCTATATTTCTCCTGTCTCTCTCTCTCTCCTGTCTCTCTCACCTCTTTCTCTGTCATGTCTCTTTATCTTGTATCTCTTTCCCATCTGTCAGTTTTCGCTTATATCTCTCTCTTCTATCTCTATTGGATCTCTCTCTCTCTTTCTCTTTTTCCTGGTCATGTCTCTCTTTCATCTCTCATATCTTGTTTTTGCTCCACTATCTCTCCCCTTTCTCTTTCTTTCTTATTTCTCTCTCTCATATATTTATCATATCTTTCTCTCTCCTGTCTCTCTCACCTCTTTCTCCGTCATGTCTCTTTATCTTGTATCTCTTTCCCATCTGTCAGTTTTCGCTTATATCTCTTTCTTCTATCTCTATTGGATCTCTCTTTCTCTTTTTCCTGGTCATGTCTCTCTCTTTCATCTCTCATATCTTGTTTTTGCTCCACTATCTCTCCCCTTTCTCTTTCTTTCTTATTTCTCTCTCTCATATATTTATCATATCTTTCTCTCTCTTGTCTCTCTCGCCTCTTTCTCTGTCATGTCTCTTTATCTCGTATCTCTTTCCCATCTCTGTCAGATTTCTCTCATATCTCTTTCTTCCATCTCTATTTGGTCTAGGGTCTTTCTTTCATCTATTTCTCGTCTCTCTAATATCTCACGTCTCTAACATTTCTCTCTCACTTGCCCTTGTATCTCTTTTTCATTTGTATCGCGCTCTCATATATTTCTCATATCTCTTTCTCTCCCCTGTCTTTCACCTCTTTCGCTCTCCTCTCTCTTTCCCATTTCTTTCTTACCTCTCTTTCTTCCATCTTTCTTGGGTCTCTCTCATGTATCTTTCCCTCATATCTCTTTCTTTCATCTTACTCTCGTCTCTCTAATATCTCACATCTGTCACATTTCTCTCACTTGCTCTCGTATCTCTTTTTCATTTGTATCGCTCTCTAATATATTTCTCATATCTTTCTCCTCTCTGTCTGATTTCTCTCTCTCTCTCTAATCTTTCTCACATCTTTCTTCCATCTCTCTTGGGTCTCTCTCATATATCTCTGTCTCTTTTGTCTCTGTAATAGCTCATGTCTCTCACATTTCTCTCTCACTCGCTCTCAAATCTCTTTATCGAATGTCTCTCTCTTTCCTGATCACTTTCTCATATCTCTCTCTCTCTGTCCTGTCTTTTTCTCTCATGTCATCCTCACGATTGTATCACTTTCTCTAATATCTCTCATCTCTCCCATATCTCTTTCTCATACGTGTCTCTCACATCCTTTTGTCTCTCCATTTAACCTCTCATATCTCTTTCACATCTCTTGGTCATATTTCTCATTTAATTCTGCTATCTTTCTTTCCTCCTTGTTGTTTTGTAGTCCTTTAACTTATCCACACTTGTCCTTGATATTTTTGTCTTTTCTATATAAACGTCTTTGTCTTTAAAATGTCATGACTTTGTTTTTTTTTTTTCCTCCTCCAGTTTCCCCCTCAGAGCAGTGCTTCTGCAGACGAACAGAAAGTCTTTGTCTTATGGGAGAACGGTGAAACGTTTGATAAGGTAACTTCTCCTGAGGCTCAGTATGTTTGCCCGTCGCGGCTATTTGTGTAACTCGCCGCCGAGTTCCGTCACCGATTTTCTTTTTCTCGCTCTTGATCCGTCTTCATCCCCATCTAGCACCGGCAAATTCTGTTCGAGATCTTCATAAAGAACTACCGCGTAAGGAGAAACATCATCCAGACCCGACTCACGCAGGAACTCGGCGACGCTGTCACCAAGGCTGACGTGGACCGGCTGCTCAAGGTATCAGCTACACATTACACGTCTTTGTGTACTTTAGACTCCTCCCTGTTTGTAAATCGACTCAGAGTTTACAAAACGGAGCTGATTAAATTAAATTAAAAATGAATATATATATTTTTTTTGTTGCTCTTCTAGGAGTGCTGCGTCAGCCTCGGAGGAATGTGGTACCTGAAAGGCACAGTGCAGTCGTGACAGTAGGGGGGAGGAGCCTTAGGGATCCTGTCAATCAAAATAAATAAATAAACAAGATTCTCTCTGAGTTTTACTCTGTATGGGGGAAATGGAGTCGATCAGTCACTGCCCACCCCCTACCCCCACCCCCAGCTGGACAAGACTGGCTTTGGAGGACTGAAAGGCCCCCCCACCCCCCCCTTGCTGCTCCAGGGCATTGCTTTTGTTTACTTTCAAGGACACGTAGCTGAACGTAGCCAAAAAAAAAAAAAAAAAAAGCTTGTGGAAATTTACCGGACACCTCATCATTTCATAAAAATAAAAACAAAACAAAAAAGGGCTCGAGATCCACCGGATCCTACAGTGTGTTTAGTTCAATAAATCACAGAAGGAAAGAGATGTATATGCAAAGCTTAGTTCAAATATTTGTTTGTTTTCCATGATTTCCTGTTCCTGTTTCTTATCTTTTATCATTTCTTTATCGCTAATAAAGAAGACTGGGTGGGATTTTTTTATCTCGTTTGTGGCTTTTCAGAAAAGAGAACGCCCTTAGGACCTGACCGAGAAGATGACCGCTTCCCTGATAAATGATTTTTACAATCAGCACAAATATATAACTTAGAAAAAAAGTCTTGTTTTTTTTTTCCTCCCTCCACATCCGGATAATATGAACATACTGTACAGCACAGGGCCTAGTGATTTTTTTTATTTTTATTTTCCTTTCTTATTCATTTGCCTGAAAAGATAAAATAACACTATGCACTATTGTGCCATAGCCTCCATTTCCTTCAGTGTGTAACAGCTACACCAAAGCTCCGATGAACTGGGAAATGTGGTCCTGATGGTTTAGACAGATAGGATGGATGGAGATTCATTTTCTTTTCTGTTTAAATAATAATGAAGTGCAGGATAAACCTGTTTGAATATGCTGTAGTGCCAATGAGAAGAATGACAGGAAATGTCCTTAAAAAGCATGTGTGAAATGTGAAGAATCACCATCCCGTTGTGGCCTTTGGGGGACTGGTTTTGAATTAAAGATAATTCAGGCTGCTGGATGTTGATTGAAAACTGATGTAGTGGGAAAACAACATGCATTTCATTTCGTTTTATTTAGATGTGTGTGAAATCCTGCCCTTAAGAAACTGTTGTGGTTTGTTTGTTTTCCTTATTTCTTTTTGTGAGTTCAATACTAAATGGAAGATGAATTGTTTGATCATATATATGTCATTGAAAGGTTTGAGGATGTATCTCAGCTTGACGAATGTATGGAACTGCAGCGTGGCTTTGGCTTTAATGATGGCGCGAGTGTTTTGACATGTTCTGAGCTCTTTTTAGGACGTGTGAAAGTGCCTCTAATTTATTCAGGTGAAATATTACCTATATTAAATGTGGTTGGAACATCTTTTGCTTTATATATCCGACCTCATTTGTTTTTTGTTTTTTCTTTTCTAACCTCAAGAAATGCCTGGATCCTGTTCATTCGTTTTTTTAATCATTCCACCTGTTCAGGAATAAATGGACACGTCACCGAGTATGGGAACGCTTTTGACCTAAGAATGGAAGTCGGCTGTTTCGTTGGAAGGTTATGCTCAATAAACACTGCACATGAGTCACTGCTTCCCGTGTAAGATGGTTTTTATGTTTATGGAAATAGGCGGGTTACAAAATCTGATGAGTTGCTGAGTGAGACACGAAGCATGAAAAGAAACCGGTATTGTCTGTTGTAGCACTGATTACAGAGTTACGTTACAAACATGCTTCGGGCAAATAGTTGAACAAGAGCAGGAACTGTACATTTGGAGATGAATGAAATGGGTTTCTGTGGCTGAAACAGCTGCACACACAGGCTTAAGATCCCTATGTTTAACACCAGGGTTGGAGTGGTGTGAAGCACAGAGCCACTCGACTCTGGAGCAGTGAAAACGTTTGGATGGCAGTCATGAGAGCATGAGTTCGGCAGATGCCCGATGAACACTAATAACCAGACTGCATAGTGCTGGTCTCTGGGTCTGTTTTCTTGAGTTCCACTGAAGGTAAAGTCGATGCTTTAGCATATAAAGAGATTTTAGACTTTCTAACTCATCTACGCATCTAACTTTGTGGCCCAGGCATGATAACACACAAAGCGATTTAAATAAAGGGATATTTTGAGGAGTTTGATGTGGAGGAACTCCAGTGTGTTCCTTCCGCAAACTGGTGCCACAAAATTATACATTAAGTCTTTGTATACTGAAGATTTCATATTTCTCTTCACTGGAATGAAGAGGCTCAAACCTGTCCCTGTGCACAAAGCCAGCTGAAGGAACTCGAGTGTCCTGCACAGAGCCCTGACCTCAACCTCACTGAACACCTTTGAGATGAACTGGAATATAAGATCGCTAGCCAGGCCTCCTTGCCTGACCTCACTAATGCTCTTTTGACTGAATGGGCACAAATTTCTGCAAAGCCTTACTGAAAGCATTCCCAGAAGAGTGGAGGTCAACTCTATAAAGCTGTCCAACTGGTGTGATGATCAGGTGTCCACATACATTATGCCCATAGAGTGTTTTGTCTTGCATAAAGCTAGATTTCTGCTTTACAAGATGGTGTATGCATATGGATCAGTTCTGGGATTTTTAAATATTAAATAACTTTCCCAAAATCTTTACACCACAAACATTACTGTAAAGCAAGCATCACATATAATATTAACCTTTCTTTACCAATGATACACTATATTGGCAAAAGTTTTGGGACACTCCTCCATATCATTGAATTGAAGTGTTGTTTTTCAGGGGTTGGGCTTGGTCCCTTAGTTCCAGTGAAAGGAACTCTTAATGCTTCAGCGTACCAAGACATTTTGGACAATTTCATGCTCCCAACTTTGTGGGAACAGTTTGGGGATGACCCCTTCCTGTTCCAACATGACTGCACACCAGTGCACAAAGCAAGGTCCATAAAGACATGGATGACAGAGTCTGGTGTGGAGGAACTTCACAGAGTCCTGACCTCAACCTGATAGAACACCTTTGGGATGAATTAGAGCGGAGACTGTGAGCAAGACCTTCTCGTCCAACATCAGTGACTGACCTCACAAATGCCCTTCTAGAGGAATTGTCAAATATTCCCATAAACACACTCCTAAACCTTGTGGAAAGCCTTCCAGAAGAAAAAGAAGTAGAAAAAGGTACCCAATAAAACATCTAAAGATTTATTAATTGCTAAGTCCTGGTTTCACAATGTCTATGAAGAAGTGTGTGTGTGTGTGTATCTGACAAAGTATGAGACATGTACAATCTAAACAAAGGTTTTATTTTTTAAATTCAAAGTCAAAGTTTAACTCCAACTCTTTTTCTATAAACATTTTTGTAGCAGCACGACTAAAATATCACCAGTACATATACTAATGAGCAAAAATGATACAAAAAGACCACAAGTTGGCATGTGCAGCACTTAAACACTTAAATAATCATTTCAGGTCTATAGTTAGGTCAATATCTGCAATAAAATATGAGATATGAAGCTCAAGCTTGGCTGTGCTATCCTATAATAAACCTTATTCCTTCGTGATTCCACTTAATTCAGTCTCCTCACGGCCTTATTATGCCTGCTGGGAGATTTGGGAATTCCTGTAGAGGACAAATCTAACAGTCTTGGGAAGGTGAAACTACATTTAACTTTGTCCTGTTCATCTCTAAGTCCTTTTTGCTATTTTGGATATTAGTGAAAATCTCATTGAAAAGTGTTTTATATTCAGGCAGCTGAGTGCAGTCCGGCACGCTCTGTTTGGTTGTGGATGTCTGGACGGCTTTGTCACACTGTGACCGTGACCCATCTTCACAGCGGCGCAGGAGTGCATTGTACTTCCTCTGTAAGGCGTTGTACTGATCGTCCACCTCGTTTAGCAGGGACATGCCGTGGCTCTTGACTATCTCTAAACGTCCATCAGTGTGTTCTTCATTTCTCATGTCCTCATCCTTAGTGCCAGCTTCCAGCACCTGTCTCTCGGTGTTGCAGCACTTCTGCACCTGCTTCGTCTCCCACATCTCACCCACTTCCTCTTCTGAAGGGAAGAACAGTGCGCCTGGTAGCATGCGTAAAGC
This sequence comes from Hemibagrus wyckioides, assembly GCF_019097595.1. Lineage (NCBI taxonomy): Eukaryota > Metazoa > Chordata > Actinopteri > Siluriformes > Bagridae > Hemibagrus > Hemibagrus wyckioides. Next base: position 18,616,175 of record NC_080722.1, on the reverse strand, counting down.
TGAACCAGAACGAGTCAGCTGCCGTAGCTCCTCAACCTCAGCCTCCACCTCAGCCAGACGTGTCTTATAGCCTTCCAACAGAGACGCACGTGGCTCCAGCTCACCGATCTCTCGGGCCAAAGCCTCGGCCTCCTGCTCAGCAGTCTCTCTAAGGTTTCGCTCTAAATTCAGCTGGGCCTGCAGTGAATGCAAAAGGGCTTTGTGCTCTTCCTCTTCCCAGTCATCTTCCTCTAGAGAGGGCGTGCTCGCACATTCAGAATGCTCACTGGGTGGATTCCTAAAATACACAGAGCTGTCTGTCAGACTAATGAAGAAATAGAATTGGATAATAGCAACTGGGTGGCCAAGAATGACAAAAAAAATAGTTAAAAAATAATTTTGGATGAATTAGATCTATTACATAAGAAACTAACATTCATCTTTGTTATTTGTCCCTTTAGTGGATCTCTCCAGAAATTGAATCATCCAGTCTTCAAAGCTTCAACTATATGTTAAGTTCATTGACGATGGTAACGTGTCTTTAGAACAAATCCACCAACGTAATATCTACTGTATGTCTATTAATCTTCTGAAAACAGTGAATCAGCAGGAAAAAGATAGATAGATTAATTTGTTCCAGTGAATTATTATTTTAAGATATTTACTTGTCTGATTGGTTGATAGATGATGGCTCCTGAAGATCTGGTGTCAAGTTCTCAATTTCCCTCTGCAGCTCCTCCACCTGACCCTGCAGCACGTTTATAGTCTCGGTAAGCCTGCAGAGAAGAACAAGGTCATGTTTAAAATGATTAAAGGACAGCGTGGTGATGCAGTGGGCAGTGTATTCGCCTCACAGCTCCAGAGTTCAAGCAGGGTTACTGTGTGGAAATTTGGAGGAAACTCATGTATGCACAGGTTCCTCTAGGCTCTCTGCTTTCCTCTGAACTTGCAAAAAACATGCTGTTAGGTGTACCTCAAGTGTGTGTGTGTGTGTGTGGCGTATTCCTACCTTGTATCCAGTGTTAAAGCGCTTGCTAAAGTATATATAGTCAGCTTACTGTATATAATCTTTACACTGAATGTACATGTACTTTAATGTGAACTACATAAATAAACCTCTGCCTCACCCCTCGATATTAAGCTGAGCTGAACGGTTTTCCAAAGAGAGTCTTCGGTTTCTCTGTTCCAAGTCTCGTGCAGTGGCATCTAGCTGCTCATAGACTTTAGCATGCTGATCATTCACCGACCTGAGCATTTCCACCTGCTTCGATAGATGCTGAACAAAAGCAAAACATGGCAGAAAATCAGTCATTTGTTTTCTGTTACTCATAGTCATTTACGCTTGACGTTTCTCACTGATTTACAGTACACCTGATCCAGTGATAATATTATCAGTGATGGGTATGCATACGCAATGTACCCGACCTCCATAAATGATCACGTTACTCTTATCAGCACAGTGTTACGTCACACAGAAAAATGAAATGAACGTAATTGCTAAACAAACACTCTAGCTGTGTATCTGAGTCTTTGATGCACCTGACTCTCCGTATCTCCGAAACAAAGGTTGAAATCATTAAGTCTTATTACTGCTTTACAAACCTTATCACAAACAAAGGCAGTGAAATAGATAAAACGTGAGACGCTATAACTTGATGTACAACATCGATTCTAACCTCACTGAGCTCCTTAATGGATTGTAAAAAAAATTTTTTTCAGATACTTATACTAATCAGTCATTGAGGAGGAGTTTATTATGATAGTCTCAGCTCTTGAAAGATACCACAGTGTCACTCAAAGCTATTATTTGGCTTGGAAATAACAATGAAAAAAATTCTTTTGTGCATTTCCTTTTAGATTGCTGCTACAACTCAAAAACAACCACAGCATTTTACTATTGCATTTTATTCATTAGGAAACTGATACAAAACTGGTCCAAAGTCTGTACTAATCAGTGCTGCATGGTCAGTTATTGTACTGTAATGTCTTGCTCTGTTTACACATAATGCACTACTACAGCACACGGGTCTGGGCCAGATCTGGCATTAAGCCGGCACTGCTGGCTGAGTGCTGGCATGGCAAGTGGTATGTCAACCAGATGCGGACCAGGTCTGGCACTGTTTATATGATGGCATGCCAGATGTGGCCCGGTTATGGTTTGGTTTATGTGGCCCAGGTCTGTCCATGCCAGATGTGGCCCAGTGCTGGACTTGAGCTGGTCCATGCTTGGCCCACCTCTGGCAAACCAGATATGGGCCTCTAAAGGGTCGTCATTCTTTGTGGTATGTGGCCCGAGTGTCAGTGCATTGTGTTGGCCAGTTCTGGGCCAGACCTATTTTGCTATCTTAGATCTGTGTTTTCTCCCGTAGTTCTGCGTTTTATGTAGCACCATGGTCCTAGAATCAAGACATCAACAGTCAAGTCAAGAATTATCATTTCAACCATATATAGCTGATGCAGTACACAGTGAAATGAGACAACATTTCTGCAAGATCCTGGTACTACATAAAAAACCAGCACAGAGCTTCAAAACAACACAGAGCTAAGGACTGAAAGTAAGTTGTCCTAGCCACATAAAGTGCATTGGGTGCAACCTAGTGCAAACAGTGCAAGGCATAAAAGACAGACAATACAAAACAAACTCCTCCCACCACTGAGCATGGCATTGCTTCCCTGGCCACAAATCACTGTGGCATTGTGGCACAGTCTCTAGAAGACTGGGCAGTGGTGACTCAACGGTTAAGGCTCTGGTCAGCCCCAGCTCCAGCACTGCCAAGCTGCCACTGTTGGGCCCTTGAGCAAAGCCCTTATCCCTCTCTACTCCAGGGAGCTGTATCACGGCTGACCCTGTGCTCTGATAGAACAACTTCACTAGGCTGTAATGTACACTATATTGCTAAAAGTTTTAGGACGTCTGGCTTTATTTGCACATGAACTTTAATGACATCCCAATCTTAATCTGTAGGGTTTCATATGGAGTTGGTCCGCCCTTTTGCAGCTATAACAGCTTCTGGGAAGGCTTTCCACAAGGTTTAGGAATGTGGAGGTTTAGGAGGACCAATCCACTCGAAGTGCATTTGTGAGGTCAGGCACTGATGTTGGGCAAGAAGGCCTGGCTCACAGTCTCCAATCTAATTCATCCCAAAGGTGAAGACTAATATGTGCTTACTCTGAGAAATGTGAAGCCAGACAACTAAGTGTTATCTTCTACTCATACTGCCCATCACAAGCAAGCGTAACACAACTTAAGGAGCTGCCTGTCTTCTTACACATAAATAAGCTCACAGATACCCAATGATTGGCTAGTGTTGCTGTGATTGACAGGAGAGAGAGAGAGAGAGAGACACGGCTATTACTGCTTCCTTGTCCTTGTCAAGATTTAAACTTGCAGTCTCAAGCTGATTGGGCATTGGTGACACAACGGTTAAGGCTCTGGGTTAACAATCAGGACATTGGGGTCAAAACCCCTGCACTGCCAAGCTGCAACTGTTAGGCCCTTGAGCAAAGCCCTTAACCCTCTTTCATGGCTGACCCTGTGCTCTGATACAGCAACTTCACTCTGATGTAATGCATATGCGACAGATGAAGGCATCTGAATGCTTTAAATGCAGTCAAATACCAGGGATTTTAGTAGTAGACATAAACACGAATGTATGCTTAAGGTTACTTCACTGGTAAGGTTCTGTGTTAGAGACCAAAAGACAAAAGGGTTGCAGGTTCAAACCCCCGGACTACTGTAAGTGCTTGTATTGCAGTCACTTAAAGGTGCTTCAAATGAAAGAAAATGAATAAAAAAACGTTCAGTGTAAATGAATCCAGCTACAGGAGGGTCAAAACAAAGACTTATACACTCTTCAGTACCTCGATTTCCTGTAGCTGCTCTTGGTTAGTGTTATACATCTGCTGCAGGCCCTCCTCCAATTCATGATTCCTCTCCAGGAGGGTTTTGCCCAGCTCAGCAGCCAAATGAAGATCTGGGCATTGAAAGAGAGTGAAATAAGCAACAAACAAGACTCAGGAGCTGATCTGAACAAGACCATTATCAAGATTAACAAGATTTTTTTACGTTCAAGTCGTTGTGTTAACTTCACATCGAACACTGCTTGATCATGTGTTTAAGTACTTCAGTACTTTGTGGAACTTATTTTCATGGCACTTGGCTATTCAGTGATTTAGCTTCTCCTCAGATGTCTTTCATGTGTTGTGAAAATGGACTTGTCACAGGATGTGGTGCAATCTGTCCGCTGTGGGAACTGACACAGCAAGAAAACCTGGTTTCCGTCACAGAGCTTAGAGTTTTGTTAAAAACATATTGTTCTCTCAAAATAATAACATTAAAATATTATTTAATAGTTAGGCTAATGTACAAGAAAATGGCTATTAGATACCATTTGCTCTCTGCATTATTTCTCTCAAATAATGGTAGAAAGACAAATTTTAAGCTGTTTTACCTTGCTCCAGATCTCGGTGGTCATACCACTGTTGTTCCTCTTTAATCTCGAATTCCTCCTCTACGATCACGTCGGTAAGCATCTTCTCTCAGAGAATGTGTGTTATAGTAAAGCAAAGGGATACAGTACTGCAGCGTCTCTTTCTAACAGCACAAATTCTCCACTTGCTCAATGATGTTCACACTTAACACACAACACTATCTCTCTCTCTCTCTCTCTCTCTCTCAGGAGTGCAGGAAGGAGGAGATCAACGTGGCGCACTCTCTGTACCACAGATAATGCTGTGACGCAACCTGTGCCAAGTTTATCACCGGTCTAATTAATGCATCTGAACCTGAAAGGAGTACAGAGTACAGGTCCAATCCAGCATGTTGTCATCATTTAGTGATGTCCCCTGTTCCTGGTTTTAAATAAAATACACCAGCCAGCTGTGACTATCGAGAAACAAGATTCAATCTTCTCTGAAGCCTGAGTCAATACCATGGAGTTATTTTTTACAACATGTGTTACTTTTGTGGCATCAGCAGTAAAACTGTACAGCGTACGGCTATGGAGCGTGACAAGAAGAAATGAACAATGTACAAAATAGGCTTCTTAAAAAAAACCTCTTTAAGCTCTTAAGAACATCTTTAATCTCTTTTTTTTAAAAAAAAAACTCTTTAAGCTCAAGCTCTTAAGAAAATATTGGACAAAATGCAATAGGTGAATCTGAGTTAAGTGATGCTCATGTGCACATTGAGTCAGAGTCCGCTTTCGACTACATTCCCTGACTGACATGCTGCAGTGAAAAATATACATTTAATATATATATATATACACACACATTTAAATGCTGTTTACTCAGGATGACATTGCTAATGACATACCCTGTAACAACAATAAATTTCGAGGGTATAACACTTGACTTATACTATAGGCTTCTGTCTAGGAGCTTTCTATAGTCACCCTGAAGGTATGTGATGCATCTGAGTGACAGATGAAATATTACTTATACTTACTGGGGCAGTGGTAGCTCAAGTGGTTAAGGCTCTGGGTTGTTGACCGGAAGATCAGGGTTCAAGCCCCAGTACCACCAAGCTGCCACTGTTGGGCCCTTGAGCAAGGCCCACAACCCGTCCTGCACACCCAGGGGCGCTGACCCTGTGCTGTGAAGAAAGAAAGAATTTTACTGTGCACTAATGTATAAGTGACAAATAAAGACATCTTACTGGATGGAGAAACCCAGACTGTGTATATAAAGACTCAAAAGTGGGGATGTAGGGGGATCTGGCAGTGGTTAACGTGTTAGACTACTGACTGGAAGGTTGTGAGTTCTGACTGCAGGGCTCCTGAGCATGGCCCTTAACCCTTAATTGCTCATTTGTATAAAATGAGACAAAATGCAAGTCTGTATAAGGGCGTCTGCCAAATGCTAGAAATGTAAATATAACTCTTCTTGATCAGTCTGAGGTAGCGAGATGTTCCGACTTTAAACAGCCCTAAACTGATAATGCACTCCTTAGACTTACACAAATTGCATCCTATTAAAAATGAATAAACTCCAAACATTTTAGTGCCTATTTTCCTCAACCAAGGGATAATGAATGGTATCTATCTATCTATCTATCTGTCTGTCTATCTATCTATTTCTGTCTGTCTATCTATCTATCTGTCTATACATACATACATAATGGTATAAGAAGAAGAAAGAAACAGCCTTTATTTGTCACATACACATTACAGCACAATGAAATTCTTTCTTCACATATCCCATCCTTGGAGGTTGGGGTCAGAGCACAGGGTCAGCCATGATACAGCACCCCTGGAGCAGAGAGGGTTAAGGGTTTTGCTCAAGGGCCCAACAGTGGCAACTTGGCAGTGCTGGGGCTTGAACCCCTGATCTTCCAGTCACCAACCCAGAGCCTTAACCACTTGAGCCACCACTATACTATATCTAGTATGGTTAGTTAATAGGCAAAACTCTTACAACTGACGTTACAACCGACCCCACTCTCCCTCCCCATCAAAGAACAAATAAATAAATAAATGAATAAATGAATAAATAAATAAATAAATAAGAAAACTGCTCCATCTGGTGGCGGGATCAGTGATTGTCGGACGCATTTCCCTGTAACACAGGAAGTAAGATGTCAATGACAGCCGTGTAAACTCTCCAGCTGTTCAGTCCTCATTTGTTTTACGGATTATTCAGAAAGACGATGTGGACAATAAACTTGAGCCACACCTGCAGGTTTGTTTGTTTGTTTGTTTGTTTGTTTGTTTATAGGATTAAATGAATGTGTAGCAGCGCCTCGGTGTGTTAGTGAGATCATTCAGTGTTGCTGCCAGTCCTGTTCTTACCGGAATGTGTGCTCCACAGATGAGGACGCTCCTTTTTGTGTCTTGGGTGGTGTTCTACATTTCACTTCTCTTAGTAGCTCGAAGAATGTGGACTGGAAAGTATTCACGGAGCCCTCTCGCTCGAACGCTTATAATGAACGCCTTAACCAGCTCGGATTTTAATGACCAGGGGATGCCAGAGGTAACTGACTTCAAATGTTTCCTTACTGCATCCCTCTCTTTCTTTAACTTCAACCTTTCTCTTTCCTTATCTTCAATCCTTCTCTTTCCTTAATTTAAATCCCTCTCTTTCTTTAGCTTCAATCCTCCTCTTTCCTTAACATCAATCCCTCTCTTTCTTTAACTTCAACCTTTCTCTTTCCTTATCTTCAATCCTTCTCTTTCCTTAATTTAAATCCTTCTCTTTCTTTAGCTTCAATCCTCCTCTTTCCTTAACATCAATCCCTCTCTTTCTTTAACTTCAATCCCTCTCTTTCCTTATCTTTAATCCTCCTCTTTCCTTAACATCAATCCCTCTCTTTCTTTAACTTCAATCCCTCTCTTTCCTTATCTTTAATCCTCCTCTTTCCTTAACATCAATCCCTCTCTTTCTTTAACTTCAATCCCTCTCTTTCTTTAACTTCAGTCCCTCTCTTTCTTTAACTTCAATCCCTCTCTTTCCTTATCTTCAATCCTTCTCTTTCCTTAACTTCAATCCCTCTCTTTCCTTATCTTTAATCCTCCTCTTTCCTTAACATCAATCCCTCTCTTTCTTTAACTTCAATCCCTCTCTTTCTTTAACTTCAATCCCTCTCTTTCTTTAACTTCAATCCCTCTCTTTCTTTAACTTCAATCCCTCTCTTTCCTTATCTTCAATCCTTCTCTTTCCTTAACTTCAATCCCTCTCTTTCTTTAACTTCAATCCCTCTCTTTCCTTATCTTCAATCCTTCTCTTTCCTTAACATCAATCCCTCTCTTTCTTTAACTTCAATCCCTCTCTTTCCTTATCTTTAATCCTCCTCTTTCCTTAACTTCAATCCCTCTCTTTCTTTAACTTCAATCCCTCTCTTTCTTTAACTTCAATCCCTCTCTTTCCTTATCTTCAATCCTTCTCTTTCCTTAACATCAATCCCTCTCTTTCCTTAACATCAATCCCTCTCTTTCTTTAACTTCAATCCTTTTCTTTCCTTAACATCAATCCTTCTCTTTTCTTTTTTTTTCTATTTTATTTTTATTTGACATTTATTTAAGTACAATCATACAGCCTTTTTTGCAGAGAAACTATAAACATCTAGGGTAAGAACATGTGTCCTAAATCAATTCCATCCGAAGTAATCTTAAATGACCTTCATTCTTTATATAGACATTAAACCAGGTACAGGCATATTCACAAACATATGTTTCCTCCATTTTCCCAGAAATTCATCCTTCTTTAAATTGACCAGAAAAGTTATCTTTTCCATCATATAAATCTCTATAGTCACATCTATCCAATTATCTAAAGTTGGTCTGTCTTGTTTTAACCATTTACGTGTGATTGCTTTCTTGCTAGCTGCCATTAGCACACGCATCAGTTATTTATTATCTGCTGTTACTGTTTCTGGATATACACAGCCAAAATACAGCAATTTGCTTTCTAGAGGTATGTTTCTTCTAAAAATGTATTCAAGAGCCTCCTGTATTTCTTTCCAGTATTTTTGTATATGTGGGCATTCCCAAAATATGTGATAATGATTTGATTCATTACATGCACAGTTTCGCCAACATTTTTGAGAAATATTACTGAATTTGGCCATTTGAACTGGTGTTTTAAAATATCTCATAATATTTTTCCAACATTATTCCTTCCAATTTAATGAGCTAGTTGATTTCCATTGAAATTTCCATTTATTTGACCACTCCTCGTCGGTAAAATTTATTCCACATTCTGTCCTCCATTTCTCTTTGAAATACGTTGTAGAGTGTTTTTTCACATTTCCCAAACTCTTATATATCTGAGAAACAATTTTATATCTAATACCCGACGTGTTTGCCCTCTTAAGCAGGTCTGTCAGTGGATTCATATTACCTTCAAGTTTTCCTTTTATCTCCTGATCATAATAAATTCGAATCTGTAGGTATCTGTAAAAATCCTGATTTTCTAGAGAAAATTTTTCTTTTAATAGTTGAAAGTTTAAAATTTCAACTTTTTCAATGATGGTACAGAAACAAGTAATCCCCTTATTTGCCCATAATTTAAATCTGTTATCCAACCAGCTTGGGGTGAAGTCTGAATCATAAGCAAACCATAATCCTTCTCTTTCCTTAACTTCAATCCTTCTCTTTCCTTAACATCAATCCCTCTCTTTCCTTAACTTCAATCCTCCTGCTTCCTTGTGATAGAAAAATATCAGCAAGAATCAAGGGGAAGGTGTACAAGACAGTGGTGAGACCGGCCATGCTGTATTGTTTAGAGGCAGTGTCACTGAGGAAGAGACAGGAGTCAGAGCTGGAGGTAGCAGAGCTGAAGATGTTGAGGTTCTCTTTGGGAGTGACACGGTTGGACAGGATTAGGAACGAGTACATCAGAGGGACGGCTCATGTTGGACGTTTAGGGGACAAAGTTAGGGAGGCCAGGTTAAGATGGTTTGGACATGTCCAGAGGAGGGAGAGTGAGTATATCGGTAGGAGAATGTTGGACATGGAGCTGCCAGGCAGGAGGAAAAGAGGAAGGCCAAAGAGGAGGTATATGGATGTAATAAATGAGGATATGAAGCTAGTGGGTGCAAGTGATGAGGATGCAGAAGATAGGGATAGGTGGAGAGAGATGATTCGCTGTGGTGACCCCTGAAGGGAAAAGCCAAAAGTAGAAGTAGAAGAATCCTTCTGGTTCCTTAACTTCAATCCTTCTGTTGTACCTGCTGGACAGCTTTATTGATTCATGCAATCCCTTTAAACTTTTCAATAGATAATAAGTGTGTAATAAACAGTTTATTACGCTTCTTCTTCTTCTTCTTCTTCTTCTCCACAGTGGTATCGCTGTTGTCCTGACCTGTTAGGGGAGAAGATTCGGCCCTTGTTTGTGCTGAGTCAGTTAGATGGCGAGACTCAAGCTTTCCTTGAGAGGAGTGTGGAGAAGTCTGGCTGGGTCTTTACTCAACTCTACCACTCCTTCTTCTCCAGCATATTCAGCCCCATCATCTCACGGACATCCATCAATGGGTAAGGTTTCCTTATTGCCTTTATTTCCTATTCTAGTTATTAGAGCTTTCCAGACCAGATGAATATGTGCTGTGGTAGCATTGTGCTGATTTCAGCTTCACCTGATTGACACAGCAATATTTAGTTAGTTTTTTGTGTTATTTTGGTGCAGCAAGGCAGCTCATGTGGTTAAGGCTCTGGGTCGTTGACCGGAAGATCAGGGTTCAAGCCCCTGCCTCAGGGGTGCTGCATCATGGCTGACCCTGCACTCTGACCCCAAACCCCAAGGATGGGATATGCGAAGAAAGAATTTCACTGTGCAGTAATGTGACAAATAAAGACAACATTCCCCTGACACTCCTGCTACACAAATGATGTCATCATCAACTAAAACATACACGCAGGTTACACCACTTCCTGTGTAAGTGCCAACCCGAGTACGAGACGTGTTCACGGGAAACGCGGCACAGTTCCCACACTCGCACCGGGTTCAGTACCGTGGTCTCTTTTCCTGCAGACCACGCTTTGTTTTGCCTCGGCCAGTCTGAAAGCCTCCTCAGCATTGTAACCGATATGAGTTCACATTGTCATGGCTATGATGGTGACCTTTATTTCTTGGTGTCTGCTTACAGGTTTCTGGGACGAGGCTCCATGTTTGTTTTCTCGCAGGAACAATTTCGCCAACTTCTCCAGATCCGTCCAGACTGGAAAGGAGAAAAGCTGCTGGATCTCGGAGCTGGGGATGGAGGTGTCACTGATGTGATGGGCTCTCATTTTAAAGAAGTTTATGCCACTGAGGTGTCACTTCCAATGAGGTGGCAGCTCCAGAGAAAGAACTACAGGTGTGTTTAACTTCTAGGGAAAATCAGTGAAGGAACCAAACAGGTTCCTGATAAAAATCTACAGTTTAAAGACGAGGCCAAAAATTCAAATGAAATCTTTTTTTTTATTATTTCTTTGTCAGGTTGTTGGAAATTGATGAGTGGCAAAAGACAGGTTTCCAGTACGACGTTATCAGCTGTCTGAACCTCTTGGACCGGTGTGATGAACCTTCACAGCTGCTCAGGGACATCAAGAATGCTCTGGTACCCGGTACAGGACGGCTGATCCTTGCAGTCGTTCTACCTTTTCAGCCTTACGTGGAAATAAGTAAGATCCTTGTCTGCTTTTATCTAAATGCTTTATCAAAAGATCGATCTCAACACGATCAAGTAAATAACTCACAATCTTGGGTTTAGGAGGAAGATGGGTGCGTCCATCAGAGCACATTCAGGTGAAAGGAACCACTTGGGAGGAGCAAGTTAAGAACCTGTCCGATGACATATTCCATACTGTTGGATTTGAGGTGGAAGCAGTGACACGCCTACCGTATTTATGTGAGGGAGACATGCACCAGGATTATTATGTGTTAGATGATGCAGTGTTTGTTCTGAAGCCTCAGGAATGAGGTCCCGTTTGAAGCCGGTCCTCGGGACGTATATAGAGAATTATATCTGCATTGAAATCCTTTACTGAATATGCTGAAGTAGAAAAAAAAAATCGTCTAATGTAGTAAGAGGATATTAAAGCCATAGTAAGAACTTTTCTTTTAAAGTTATTTTGGTGAACGGTATACATTTTGCATGTTATGAAAGTATTTTAAATGATGAATCATGAATTTACTGCAATGTTAAGAACCGCCTTCGAGACTTAAGATGTAATCCAGGCAACTGTAGACGGTGGATACGATAAATTCCTGCTGTCTGTTACAACACTGGGCCGCTTGGCCTGTTGTGCCTACCTTGCGTACTTTACCTTGTGTCTTCAATGAAGCATCGGTAAAGCTATGCTCAGACCTCATTTAAACAATATCGTATAACTGATGCACAGTTTTTAGGATTTGTTTACATGATCTTTAGATTCATTTCCAGCCAAGTGCTGGACTGGTGCTGTTGTATTTCATTAACGATGGCTGGTCTGTTCATAATACATAATGTATTAAAGTATTTTCAATAAAAAAATAATACAAGGCAGATCATATCATTGCAGTTCATTGGATATTTGTCACATACACAACTATACACAGTACAACATGGAGCGGAATGCTTTTCTGTATCATAAAAATTGAATCAATAAGAATAAAAGAGAAAATAAATGAGATGATAGATCAGAATTGCATTTCCTGATATCTTTGTTAAACAACTTAGAACATGAGTTCAATCTTCAATAAAGATTACTGAAAGCCCAAGCCGTGATACTACCACCACCGTGCTTCACAAAAAGCCCAAGCCGTGATACTACCACCACCGTGCTTCACAGAAAGCCCAAGCCATGACACTACCACCACTGTGCTTCACAGATAAGCTTGTATATTTTGGATCATAAACAGATCCATTCTTTCTCTGCACTTTGGCTTTTCTATCGCTTTTGGTAGAGGTTAAAACTGGTTTCAATACTTTTTGTAGCATCTCTGTATCTCTTTGTGAATTGCATATATTTCTGCCCTTCACTCTGCCCTGTGGCGGTTGTTCTTGATGTCACTGCCTGTTGTTTTTGAGATTTTCTTCACAGCTCTTACACAGTTTCTGTCATAAACTGCTGTTGTTTTCCTCAGTCAACGGAATGTTCAGTGCCTGGTTGTTAGCACACTGGTGGTCTTTCTTTTTCAGGATATTCCATATTTGTGCCGTGGCCCCGATTGCTTTTCCTTTCCTCATTTTCTCAGAGGCTTGCTTTCCTCCCACTTTCTTTTCATGCTGTTTTGTTTTGTTTTGTTTTAGGTTTGCTTCAACAAACTGTCTTCTACAGTATTATGACATGTTCAATTGACCAGGACACATCCGGGCAACAAGAAACACCTGTTAGTCTCATGCTCCAGTATTTTTGAACAATCGAATCATTGATGGGTTCAATGAAAATGTGCCATGTTCTAAGTTGTTGTGAAAACGAAAGATTACAGGAATAAAGAATTACCCGAAAAGGGATAAATAAAGTATTTCTGATTTCTGAAATCTGGAATTCTGATCTATATTCAAAATAAAAGACTTTCCAGTACTTTTGAAGGAATTTCTAAAAAATGTTACAGGGAGGGGTAGCATGGTGGCTTAGTGGTTAGTATTGTTGCTTCACAGCAAGAAGGTCCTGGGTTTGAATCCTGGGTTCGAACAGGCAGTGTGTGCTGGGATAGACTCCAATAGATCCCCGTGACCCTAATTAGGAATGGATGGATGTTACAGGGATTTGAGGTGTGTATTTACACTGAAGATAGCTGACCGTTAAACCATACACAGATTATCTCCATTCAGCTAATTATATGACTTCTGATGGCACCAGGACTAATTCAGCAGATTTACTTCACAGGTTAAATTATTTTTGCAGACTATATTGTTTCCACTCAATTTCGAAATTATTTCTCTATATTATAACTGTATATCCAACTATGTCTATATGAGTTGTGAACAAATTCAAGAGAGTAGTGAGTACTCATGTAAACATTTCCAGCTCTTATCTAAGCTTTATCCTGATCTGGGTCTTTACTGGGAACACTGGGTGCTCGTGCCCTTGTGCCTTGGGAATTGGTTTAGTGTCATTTTGGAAGAGACAGGATGAAACTCTCATCAGGATAGAAATGTTTAATCACAGAGTAAAGGTGATCAGTCAGAATAACTGCATTAATGAATGCAGTGACCTTTAAGTGGACACAAACCATGCTAGCAAAAAAAAAAAAAAAAGAGAAAAGAAATAAACCAGCATAACAGAGCCACAGTTTCTTCTTTTGTCATTAGACAAGGTCTCCATATGCTCTGATAACGTTAAAAATAATATCCGGGTTAATTCCGTGTCACTAATTACACCGGTATTGGTTTAGATAAGTGCGTCCTAAACGTCCGTACTAAGTAGTATGCATAGTAAGCTCCGTTGGAATCAACCGTCTGTCGATACTCCTTAGTACGGAAGTATGCTCTGATACACCTCCAGCGAATCAGCCTTGTCCCGCCTTCCTTTTCCAACACTCGTGTTTTGATTGGTCGGTGATGTGTTTGGCCACGCCCCAGGCCACGTCGCGCTGCTCTCGCCATCTTTCAACTGGGGAGTGCAGGAAGCGCTGAGGAGCCCGTGTCTTTATAGCAGCTTTTGGTGTTGTGTTTGAGTTACAGCCGATTTAATATCCTTTTTTTCCTTCGCTTTTCCTCTCTCTCTCTCTCTCTCTCTCTCTCTCTCTCTCTCTCTCTCTCTCTCTGCGGACGGAATCATGAATATTTTTAGACTCACCGGGGATCTCTCGCATTTAGCTGCTATCATCATCCTGCTGCTGAAAATATGGAAGAGCAGGTCCTGTGCAGGTGAGTTGTGTGTCCTTACAAGTTCTCCTTCAGTGCAACGCAAAGAGCAACAGTGTGTGTGTGTGTGTGTGTGTGTGTGTGTGTGTCTGTGTGTGTGTGTGTGTGTGTGACATGTTGAAGAGTCCTGTCTGATTTAAAGCTTGTCATTACACTGGATTGTACAGGCCGCAGCTACACGTACACACACTCTCACTTACACTCATACACACACACACACTCTCTCACTCATACACACACACACTCTCTCACTCATATACACACACACTCTCACTTAGACTCATACACACACACACACTCTCTCACTCATACACACACACACTCTCTCACTCATATACACACACACTCTCACATACACTCATACACACACTCACATACACTCATACACACACTCTCTCTCACTCATACACACACTCTCTCTCACTCATACACACACTCTCACTTAGACTCATACACACACACACTCACATACACTCATACACACACTCTCTCTCACTCATACACACACTCTCTCTCACTCATACACACACTCTCATACACACACTCTCACTTAGACTCATACACACACTCTCTCTCACTCACACACACACACACACACTCATATACACACACTCACATACTCACATACACACACACACACACTCATACACACACACACACACACACACACACTCATACACACACTCACACACACACACTCACATACACTCATACACACACTCTCATACACTCATACACACACTCTCACTTACACTCATACACACACTCTCACTTACACTCATACACACTCATACACACACTCTCTCACTCATACACACACTCTCTCACTCATACACACACACTCATACACACACACTCACATACACTCATACACACACTCACACACTCATACACACACTCTCTCTCACTCATACACACACACACACTCATACACACACTCACATACACTCATACACACACTCTCTCTCACTCACACACACACACACACACACACACACACACACACACACACATACACTCATACACACACTCTCACTTACACTCATACACACACTCTCTCTCACTCATACACACACTCTTCTCTATGTACACACACTCTTCTCTATGTACACACACACTCTTCTCTACGTACACACACACTCATACACACGCTCTCACTTACACTCATACACACACTCATACACACACTCACTTACACTCATACACACACTCATACACACACTCACTTACACTCATACACACACTCATACACACACTCACTTACACTCATACACACACTCATACACACACTCTCACTTACACTCATACACACACTCATACACACACTCTCTCACTCATACACACACTCTTCTCTATGTACACACACTCACTCATACACACTCTTCTATACATGCACACACTTTCTCACTCCTTACACACACTTTCTCACACACTCTCTAACACTCATGCATACACATTCTCTTATACTCATGCACACACTCTTCTATACATACACACACTCATACACACACACTATCTCACACTCATACACACATATATAGTCATTTAGCTGTGTGTGAATCTGCTTAGTTAGCCGTTTCCTTACACTTTCTCTCACTGACAGCTCACTAACTGTAGACAATATCCTCTGACCGAATCCTACTTCAACTAACACACATCCCTGATGCCATTTCACACGTTACATCAGTGTATTATGCACATTTTAAGCTCACACCTAACAGTGAGGAAGACGTTTTGTGTCCCTGATCTTTCACAGCAAACTGCAGCTCCCTTCCGTCTCCTAATCCTCTCATATCATCAGGACAATACGTGTTTTTATAATGCTCTGTCTGTTATTTTGCTTTGTTCTGTTTTGTTTCGTATGCATGCTGACATCCGAATGCAAATTCATTCATTCCCTGATCAGTGTTGAGCTTTGGGAGTTGTGTGTATCCTGTGACGTGGCAGGATGTGATACTGAGCACACAGGAGTCACACCACAGGAGTTTTCTTTTTTCTTTAATACATTTGTTTGTCAGTGTTATTCACTGTCTGTCTTTCTTACAGCACTGTAAATTATTATTATTATTATTATCATTGCTATTATTACTATAATTATTACTTACTATCTCTTATACCACATTATTTATCTCTTATACCTTTAAATTTCTAGTCTTTTTTGTTATATTCTAGCAATTAGTATTTTTTTATTTTTTTATTTATTCATTCATTCATTCATTCATTCATTCATTCATTCATAGTTTTTTTTAATTGATTACCTTATTACCTATGCTTGTGGATACTGCTAGAAGTTCCCATTGTAAATTTCCCATTGGGATGAATAAAGTATCTATCTCTCTCTCTCTCTCTCTCTCTCTATTATTTTCAGCATTTTTTCTGAACAGGGTTTCCTTTTTCATTTCTTTCTAAGCGCCAAGTAGGTTTTATTTCCCTGAGTAGTTTGCTAAAGATTAATACTATAGAGTGTGGATGGAGAATAATTACTATACACAACCTCACATTTATATTTGCAGTGTTTTGGCAGACACGCTTATCTCGAGAGACTTCCATAAGAGGTTTATAAGCGGTCTCCTCGAAAACCGTCCTCATGCTCGTGAGAAGAGATCTAAGAGTGCTGGAACTTTGCCCGGAACTTTCTGCCGGATTTTGCAGCTGGTGTAAATGTAATGTTTTGCAGCTACTTGTAACGTGAGGAGCACCATGAGAGGCCGATTCTGACCAAACAGAGTCGAGAACGATGTTCTGACAATGTCCGAAATCTTTTGCCTAGTATCTCAGAGAGTGAGCGATGCACTCGTCTAAAACCGACCGATACGATGACCATTATAATGAACAAAAAGATCTCAGATGATGCTCACTAGATGGCTCCGAATACGGTAGCAGCAATGCCAAAAATCCGAACCAAACATTCTGCTACAAAAAGAAAAAATATTCGTATTACAATCTCAGTCTCACTGATTCAAGATGAAAGTCATTTTCTTGAATTGCAAGGCTATCATTAGAGGATCTTCCTCATGTAATTCGTCATGAAGAGCCTGTTATAGAGTTTGAGGGAAATTTTCGTCAAGTCAAATATCCTTTTCTGTCATAATAACGAGAACTATAATGCATTCCTGATTATATCCGTCTACGATGAGAGGCATCGTAGACGGATATAATCAGGAATGCATTATAGTTCTCGTAGAAATGAGGAGACGTTGATTCGGCATTGTTTATTGATGTTTTATTATAACGCTGTTGTTATTGTGCGTGTTAGCGGATGCGCCAGCTACGTTCACACAACCACCATTCGCTGTACTACAAGGTCGTCACTAGGTGATCCTACGACTGGTTGCCATAGTAATAACATTTCTTATTAGCTGGCTAGCTGAACTAGAATACAATGACAAATTGACGCCGAAATGGAACATTCTGGAGAGAGTTGGCGTGTGTATATGTGTATGTGTATATATATATATATATATATATATATATATATATATATATATATTTATATATTATATATAATGAAGGAGAAGTGGCGTGTGAGTTTTGCCACGGATCATGCCGCTGCACCCTCACACTCTCTCTCCATATTTGCATGAAGTTAAAATGGACATTTCGGTCACCAACGGTTACCGTCACACAGCCATCCAGCTCTCGGTGAAAACGAACGATCTCTGGTCACTTTGTCGCTGTCAGTCCGTATGTGTGTGTGAACGCAGCATTAGGTTTTAATTTCAGTTTATTTGAAGTGACGCTGCAAGGTCAAAGAAAATTTAAGGTCAAAGATTTTTTCGAATGAAGATGAAGAGGTGAAGTTGTTGGACAAACCAAGACTGTAAAGTTGTTTGTTTTGGGTTAAATGGGTCACATGGCTAAAAAATACATCATAGTTTTTGAATATCTCCCTCCACTCTACAACACTAAAACAGTGTGTATTTGTTTTGGGGGGTTTTTCCTACCATTTTAGTGTGGATGGAAAGAAAAAAGGTTTCGGATTTATCCAGATGCCTTTAAAATGAAACCAATGGATTGTCTTTGCTTATCTTTCAGGTATATCTGGGAAAAGCCAGGTTCTGTTTGCATTGGTTTTCACAACACGCTACTTGGACCTTCTGACCTCGTTTATCTCGCTGTACAACACTACCATGAAGGTGAGCTGAGTGTCTCAGGCAGCACGTAATCTGCACACACTGCTGCAACGTTAGGAAACGTTCACACAGTCCCTTAAACCCTGACTGCTCCCCCCCCCCCAGTATAACAAGTTCACTTTCTCATATCGCTGTTCCAGGTTATCTACATTGGATGTTCGTATGCCACAGTGTACCTGATCTATGCCAAGTTCAAAGCCACCTATGATGGAAACCATGACACTTTCAGGGCGGAGTTCCTGGTCGTTCCTGTGGGTGGTCTCGCTTTTCTCGTCAACCACGATTTCACTCCTCTGGAGGTAAGATAAGCTACTGTTCAGAAGATGTTTGTATGCTCTTTTCCTCGTCTCAAACAGAGCTCTAGTTCAGTAGTCAGGGCACTGGTCAGGGAGACGGGCATTTTAATTCCAAAATCCTTCCAGTGTGATGGAATTCCCACAAAAACAGACAGTGAGGGTGAGAGAGAGAGACAGTGAGGGTGAGAGAGTGTGTGTGTGTGAGAGAGAGAGAGAGAGAGAGACAGACACTGAGTGTGTGAGAGAGCGAGATTGAGAGACAGTGATAGTGAGACACTGATAGTGTGTGTGAGAGAGAGAGAGACACTGATAGTGTGTTTGTGTGTGAGAGAGACACTGACAGTGTGTGTGTGTGAGAGAGAGAGAGAGAGAGACAGACACTGAGTGTGTGAGAGAGCGAGATTGAGAGACAGTGATAGTGAGAGAGACACTGATAGTGTGTGTCAGTGAGAGAGACACTGATAGTGTGTGTGAGAGAGAGAGACACTGATAGTGTGTGTGAGAGAGAGAGACACTGATAGTGTGTTTGTGTGTGAGAGAGACACTGACAGTGTGTGTGTGTGTGTGAGAGAGAGAGGGAGAGAGACACTGATGGTGTGTGTGTGAGAGAGAGAAAGAGAGACACTGATAGTGAGAGAGAGAGGGAGAGAGACACTGAAAGTGTGTGTGAGAGAGAGAAAGAGAGACACTGATAGTGTGTGTGAGAGAGAGAGACACTGATAGTGTGTGTGAGAGAGAGACACTGATAGTGTGTGTGAGAGAGAGAGACTGATAGTGTGTGTGAGAGAGAGACACTGATAGTGTGTGTGAGAGAGAGAGACTGATAGTGTGTGTGAGAGAGAGACACTGATAGTGTGTGTGAGAGAGAGACACTGATAGTGTGTGTGAGAGAGACACTGATAGTGTGTGTGAGAGAGAGAGACACTGATAGTGTGTGTGAGAGAGAGAGACACTGATAGTGTGTGAGAGAGAGACACTGATAGTGTGTGTGAGAGAGAGACACTGATAGTGTGTGTGAGAGAGAGACACTGATAGTGTGTGTGAGAGAGAGACACTGATAGTGTGTGAGAGAGAGACACTGATAGTGTGTGAGAGAGAGACACTGATAGTGTGTGAGAGAGAGACACTGATAGTGTGTGAGAGAGAGACACTGATAGTGTGTGAGAGACACTGAGTGTGTGAGAGAGAGACACTGATAGTGTGTGAGAGAGAGAGACACTGATAGTGTGTGAGAGAGAGAGACACTGATAGTGTGTGAGAGAGAGAGACACTGATAGTGTGTGAGAGAGAGAGACACTGATAGTGTGTGAGAGAGAGAGACACTGATAGTGTGTGAGAGAGAGAGACACTGATAGTGTGTGAGAGAGAGAGACACTGATAGTGTGTGAGAGAGAGAGACACTGATAGTGTGTGAGAGAGAGAGAGACACTGATAGTGTGTGTGAGAGAGAGAGAGACACTGATAGTGTGTGTGAGAGAGAGAGAGACACTGATAGTGTGTGTGTGAGAGAGAGACACTGATAGTGTGTGTCTGTGAGAGAGAGACACTGATAGTGTGTGTGTGAGAGAGAGAGACACTGATAGTGTGTGTGTGAGAGAGAGAGAGACACATAGTGTGTGTCTGTGAGAGAGAGAGACACTGATAGTGTGTGTGTGAGAGAGAGAGACACTGATAGTGTGTGTGTGTGAGAGAGAGACACTGAGTGTGTGTGTGAGAGAGAGAGACACTGATAGTGTGTGTGTGAGAGAGAGAGAGACACTGATAGTGTGTGTGTGAGAGAGAGAGAGACACATAGTGTGTGTCTGTGAGAGAGAGACACATAGTGTGTGTCTGTGAGAGAGAGAGACACTGATAGTGTGTGTGAGAGAGAGAGACTGATAGTGTGTGTGAGAGAGAGAGACTGATAGTGTGTGTGAGAGAGAGACACTGATAGTGTGTGTGAGAGAGAGAGACTGATAGTGTGTGTGTGAGAGAGAGAAAGAGAGACACTGATAGTGAGAGATAGAGAGACACTGATAGTGAGAGAGAGAGAGACACTGATAGTGTGTGTGTGTGAGAGAGATAGAGAGATCATTACTAGGTCACATGACCAGACTGTGTGTATGGACTGTATCTGTGAAAGGAACTGTAACACACTGTACACCTCCATCTGAACACCACACATCCTTTTAGACATTTTCATTCTGCTTCTCAGACTTGCTCAGTGTTTGAGATTTCACACCGTTTCCTGGAGTATTTTTATACTGATAGAAAAAAAAAGCTCAAAATCTCTCCAGCAACAGGATATAATGGAACCACTTGAGTCTCTAGCTGCCAGATATTAGTCTATTCACAGACTTGTATCTTCAGACAGGACTAAAATCCCCTGGGGACTCCAGAAATAAACTCTTTCCATGCAAAACTGAATAAGATTCAAGATTTCTGTTAGTCATGTACTCTATCTATTATATGTTCTGCAGCGAAATAAGTACCTGGTCTTCTACCCCTCCTAAGATTTTGAATATCCATACAGAGTAACTCTGTTTCCAGTACAAAGGTGGGAAATCGACTTAAGGGACATTTTCAGGGAGTTGTAGGACTGTCACTTTTTCGAAAAATCAAGTTTGAATGAATTTCAATAGTCACTCGGTCAAATGTATTCGAATGCCCCTCGGATATCGTGACACAAACGTAAGTTAAGTAGCCTTTATTTGTCATATATACATTACTGCACAGTGAAATTCTTTCTTAGAATATCCCATCATTGAAGGGTTGAGGTCAGAGCGCAGGGTCAGCCATGATGCAGCGCCCCTGGAGTGAGGGGGGGTTGGGGGCCTTGCTCAAGGGCTCCATGGTGGCTGTGCTGGGGCTTGAACCCCGATCAACAGTCCAAAGCTTTAGCCACTTGAGCTACCACCACCACAACAACGTCACCCAATATACCTGACGCTGTTTCGCTCGTCTCTGCCTCTGTCTGAGTTTCTGCTGCCTTTATGCAGCATTATCTTTGACTATAACTGCCATCTACGGTGTAGAACCCAAAAAACCTCCACACAATGCTTTATAGATGATTTGGGGTCGTAATTGTCCGCTCAGGGTTTCTGTTATGTACCATTTACCTAATTTGCTGATAGATCATTCAAAAGTTTTAGGACGCCCCCTGCTGGATCGAACCCCTGGGGTTCGAATATCGGTTATAAAGTGAGAGCCCTAAACAGTATAAAGAAATGAATTATTTTATCGCCTCAAGTCTGATATAAAATGAGTCTGGTTTTCAGTCTTGGGATGACGTTACACGGAATTTTAGTGGTCGAAGATAGATTTTAGATGCTTAGGAACAAGCACTTGGGGCGTAGAAATGGGGTTGATATCAGCATTTACTTTAAAGATATCCCATCATTGGAGGGTTGGGGTCACTCTGACAACCAAATAGTTCTCATATATAAGGAAGTGTAACGTGATGAGCACCACGAGAGGCCGATTCTGACCAAAGGCAGTCGAAGACGACGTTCTGAAAATGTCCGAAATTTTTTGCCCAGTTTTTTGGGACCCATATGAAGAGGATTATAATGAACATGTATATTGGATGAGGCAAAACTCACTAGACAGCTACAAATACACTAGCAGCAATGCCAAAATCTGAACTAAATATTCTACTGCAAAGAGAAAAAGATTCTTATTACAAGCGTTCAATCTCACTATGAAATATTCCCTGATTTCTGCACAAGTATGTCTCACTGATTTGGATGGAAGTCATTTTCTTGAATTGCACGACTCTCATTAGAGGATCTTTATCATTTAATTAAAAAGGGGAAATCTTGTACAGTTTATACCGATATTTTCTATAAATAAATTACTCCTAGTAGACTCCTAAAAATAGAAATACTTGGAAAAACAACAAATTTCTAAAGCCCCAAGTGTCTGGAGTGACAAGACAAAGAAATTCAATGCTGAACATGATGCAACAAAAACAGGCAGAAACTACTTTTTTGGTCTCTGATTAAAAAACTTATAAATAGGATGAATAAAAATAATAGGTGAGGTATAGAATATGAGTAAGGCCTTATGAGGAGAAGCTGATCAGAGTTTGCTAAAACAGGATTTAACCTCGATTTTCAGTGACGGCTCTTCTGTTTTTTTTTCTTTCTTCCTGTTCTTCTGTAGATCCTGTGGACCTTCTCTATCTACTTGGAGTCTGTGGCCATCCTTCCTCAGCTCTTTATGATCAGTAAGACCGGCGAAGCTGAGACCATCACCACACACTATCTGTTCTTCCTGGGCCTCTATCGTGCCCTTTATCTCATCAACTGGGTGTGGCGCTTCTACTTCGAAGGCTTCTTCGACATGATCGCCATCGTGGCAGGCGTGGTGCAGACCATCCTTTACTGCGATTTCTTCTATCTCTATGTAACAAAAGGTAAGAGACTGGAGTCTCAGAAAAAAACGCATGCTGAGGTATTACACTGAATTTCTGTCAGTGCGATCAGAGCTGTGGAGTTTATAATGTGTGTCAAATGTTTGAATTGGAAATGTTAATAAGCAGAGAGAGACAGACAGTGAGTAAGAGAGAGAGACAGTGAGTGAGTGAGTGAATGCATGACAGACAGACAGAGAGAGAGAGAGACAGACTGACAGACAGAGAGAGAGAGAGAGAGACAGAGTGAGAGAGAGAGAGACAGAGACTGAGTGAGAGAGACAGACAGACAGACAGTATATGAGTGTAAAAAAAGACAGACAGACAGTGAGTGAGAGAGCGAGACATACAGTGAGTGAGGGAGACAGACAGTGAATGACGGACAGACAGACAGTGAATGAGTGTGAAAGAGAGACAGACAGACAGAGTGAGAGAGAGAAACAGAGTCCAAGAGACAGTGAGTAAGAGAGAGACAGACAGTGAGTGAGGGCGTGAGTAAGAGGGAGACAGACAGACAGACAGTGAGTGGAAGAGAGACAGTGTGAGAGAGCAACAGACAGACAGACTGTTAGTGGGAGAGAGAGACAGACAGACAGTTAGTGGGAGAGAGAGAGACAGACAGACAGACAGTTAGTGAGAGAAAGAGACAGACAGACAGTTAGTGAGAGAAAGAGACAGACAGACAGTGAGTGAGAGAGAGAGAGTGAGAGAGAGACAGACAATGAGTGAGTGAGAGAGAGACAGACAGAGTTAGTGAGAGAGAGAGACAGACAATGAGTGAGTGAGAGAGAGACAGACAGTTAGAGAGAGACAGACAGACAGAGAGAGAGAGGCATGATGAATATTGTCATTTTCCGAGGCTATAATCCGTCTGTCTTGCTGTTCTCAGTGCTGAAAGGGAAGAAGCTGAGTTTGCCTGCTTAAGCGAGTGACAGAGACAGAGCTTTAGCGGTCGTGTGCAGAAGCGCAGGACACACAGCGCTGACCTCACGCTCGTGTTAAGACGCCCGGAGGAGTGCAACACGGATCTGTTATTTCCCTCAACCCCCCGAGCAGCTCTGGGACAGTTCTGGATTCAAACTGTGGTAATCACACAGCTCCTCCTCCAGTCTCCACCTTTTACACCCTTTTTTTATTACTTACTCAGATAAAAGAAAAGAAAAGATCACTTCAATTTGGCTCGAGTATAAAACGCTGTTAAAAAAAACTAATCACATGTATGAGTATGTGACGGTCGATGGGATTATTCTTCTGCGGGTTTTGTTTTTGTGAAATTCGAGTGAATGTACCATATTTTCTAGAGCGTAAGACGTGACATTTTAAGGTGTCACTCTTTAATCAGTTTTTGGGGATTGTTGCGGCCAAAATCACGATACAAAATGGGAAATCTACTTGAGTTGATATCGATTCGGCCCGGAGAGACGGTTTAAAAGGTGCTAATATGCGGTTTTAAGGTAGGTGTGTAAGCTCAGTAGTTACAGGAAGATGAAATCATCAGTTCAGTCGTCGTCATGCTGGTAAACAAAAATATTGTTGTCATGGTGATCACAATTTTCTGCAATCATCTCGGAGAAACGAACGTGCCCCAGCGCCGTAGATGGTCAGCAAGGAGCTCCAGCATTTACAGAAGGGTCAAGCCGTGCGTGCAGACGCGTCCGCTTCGGACCCGACACAAGGATTTACGATGTAGAAGTGCAGCACATGCATCAGCTCAGGAAACAACACCGCAACACACAAACATCCAACCCTAAAATGCAGATTTAAAGATTCTATGACGTCGACATGGTACATAAACATGATTTACGCTCTCATTTGACTGGTAGGGTTTTCTGGAAAATATGGTACATTTATTTATCGAAGCTGCGAAGTTGATTCGGTTGGATTAATTACTCTGTGGCAAAATTGATTGAATTATGTGTTATTTTTTCATTTTTATTTTTTCTTATTTTCTTTTAAACTCAAAGTACATTTCTCAGTGTAGAGGGTTACCTTTTATTATTTTTTTATTTAATTTTTTTTTTTTTTTTTTTTTAAATTTTAAACAAGAATAAAAAAACGCACCTTTTTTTAAGTGTTTTCCTGAACTATAAATTATAAATAATCGATTCTGTAGCAATGTGAACGAGCGAAGGTTTGATATCGGTCCCGTGATTCCTATACGCATCAGCTTGCAGTATTGACACACTGCCTTTATATGTCTTATTTAAAATGAATTATTCGATTCATCGGCCATTTTATTTACTCGAATAACGCGTTCGGATTTTTATTCGCTTTCCCTCGTCTGATTACGAACGATCTGATCTGATCTGATCTGAGCTGATTGCATCTTATCCGGTCATTCTAAAAAATATATAAATTGTTTATCAAGAATTTATTTTATAATTGTTTATCAAATTTATCAAGAAATTATAGAATGTAACGGAGGAATTTGCTGTTTTTTAATGCATCGATATTATTTTTTTTTTATCAGCTTGACCCACAGAGCTGTAAAGCATGATTTGTATATTGAGTTTTCTTCATATAAAAAGTCTTATTTGTCATTTCCGAGGGAAGGGGATTGTCGCAAATTGGGTTAAAAGAGTTTTACTGAGTGGTGTTTCCATCTGTTTTTCACTTAATTTCTGATTTCTGATTGTTATTATTATTATTTTTAAATTAACCTTCACGACATCCATCTCAAATAAAGATCGTTTGAGAAACGCTGTTTGCGGTGTTTTTTTGTTGAAATAAATCTTTCATGCGTTCATCCATCCATCCATCCATTGTCTAGACCCGCTTTATTCCTAATTAGGGTCATGGGGATCTGCTGGAGCCTATCCCAGCACACATTGGGCAAAAGGCAGGGGTACACCCTGGACAGGTCTCCAGTCCATCACAGGGCCACACATATAGACAGACAACCACACACACTCACACTCACTCCTATGGGCAATTTAGAATTACCAATCAATCTAATGTACATGTTTTTGGGCTGTGGGAGGAAACCGGAGTACCCGGAGTAAACCCACACAAACTCTACACAGAAAAGCAACTGCCTGTTCGAACCCGGGATTTGAACCCAGGACCTTCTTGCTGTGAGGCAACAGTGACTAAGCCACTAAGCCCCTTCATGCGTTCATTTAAATAAAAACTCCCAAGAATGTTCAGCATGTACTGTACTTCCTGTTCCACAGATGACGTACCAGTGTTATGTGGGAGTGTGTGTTCAAGGCTGGGTTTTTCTTCTTGTCCTGAATTGATGTGACATTCAAAGCAGAGCACCAGGAAGATGTTTTGGGATAAACCCTTAAATAACTAAAGCACAGAAGGAATGCAAAGCAGCTGAAATGAAAGTCTGTCTCTTAATACTGTTGCCTACGGATAGATTTTATTTTCACTTGTATGTAATAACATGATTTTTTTTTTTAGAATGCTGAAAAATTGCCATCACTGTGTTTAATGATTGATGGACAGAAAGACTATATGACCGAAGAACACCTGATAATCACATGCATATGATCTTGTTGAACATCCCAGTTCACATTTAGTCCTCTTTTGCTGTTATAGTATCCTCCACTCTTCTGAGAAGAGGCTTTCTACTAGATTTTAGAGCATGGCTGTTGGGATTTGTGTTCATTCAGTAACAAGAGCATTAGTGAGATCAGACACTGGTGTTAAGTGAGGAGGTCAGTGTTCCAGGTCATTACACATCTGTTCAGTGGGGTTGAGGTCAGGGTTCTGTGGCACATCATGGCTTTATGGAGCTTGCTTTGTGCACTGGGGTATTGTCATGCTGGAACAGGTTGAGGAATCTAAGTTGCAGTGAAGGGAATTTGTAATGCTACGGTGTACAAAGACATTCTATACAACTGCTTACAGGTTTGAGAGAACAATAGATGTGGGTGTGATGATTAGGTGTCCACAAGCATTTGGTTGTATACTATATTGCCAAAGGTTTTGGGACGTCTGCCTTTACATGCACATGAATGTAATATTGAGTTTGTCCCAACCTTTGTGGCTATAACAGCTTCAACTCTTCAGGGAAGGCTTTCCCCAAGGTTTAGGAGTGTGTTTATGGGAATTTTTGACCATTCCTCTAGAAGCACATTTGTGAGAAGGTCTGGCTCGGAGTCTCCGATCTAATTCATCCCAAACGTGTTCTATCAGGTTGAGGTCAGGACTCTGTGAAGTTCCTCCACACCAAACTCACTCGTCCATGTCTTTATGGACCTTGCTTTGTGCACTGGTGTGCAGTCATGTTGGAACAGGAAGGGGTCATCCCCAAACTGTTCCCACTAAATTAGGAGCATGAAATTGTCCAAATTGTCTTGGTATGCTGAAGCATTAAGAGTTCCTTTTTAGTGGAACTAAGGGGCCAAGCGAAACCCCTGAAAAACAACACCTGAATTCAATGATTTGGAGGAGTGTCCCAAAACTTTTGGCAATATAGTGTAGATTGATAGATCGTTTACTAGGTGGATAGATAATTATTCATGCATTTTTCGTTCATTGTCATTCTTCTTCTTCTTACAATTCTTCTTCTTCTTCTATTAATAATAATAATAATAATAATAATAATAATAATAATAATAATAATAAACATAATAAACATAATAAACCGAACACGCTACGGAACTATTTGACAAAGTGCCGAAATCCGTCGGAGGATTTTAAGTGCTGCACCCGCAGTAAAAGAAAACACAACAGCTAGGCTATTCCGCCAGTTTCCCCGAGCCGCTGTGACAGGAGAGCTCGCGGAATGTTAGCGCGTGCTAGTTTGACGTGTCAGCTCTTTAAATGACATTTTTCTCTTTCTTTTCTTCACGGGTCGTACGTCTGAAAGCACGTTTAAACACTTTCTATCTTAACACGTCGCTGACAAGCACAAGTTTAAGGATATACCGAGCACTTAGCTGTGGGTCGGTGGCGCTGGCACCGTGTCAGGATGCTGCTCCTTCATTCGCGATCCACTTAACAGAAAGAGGAGAAGGTTTAGGATTAAGGTTAGGGTTAAGGTGAGGTCACTTTGGCTGGATAACTTGCACTGATTCGTGTTGGCAGGGTGGTATTGCTCAGCATAGCTAGCTCTCACTGTCGGGGGTCAACATGCCCGGCATGGTGGTGTTTGGTCGGCGGTGGGGCATCGCAAGCGATGATCTGGTCCTGCCAGGGGCTTTTGAGTTATTTATAAGGCTTTTATGGTAAGCATTATGTGTGTGTGTGTGTGTGTGAGACCATAAAATCAATTCCGTCTCCAAGAGCGTACTCATGTTGTTGTCTTTTCTCCTAGGTGGATTGCAACCCTAGCTCTGTACATCACCCGTAAAGGAAGGTTCGCTTGTCATGGAGGTGCTGTTCTTCACAGCTATCTTATTGTTCTTCTCATCCTGCTCGGCGTCATCATCATCACCTTATGTGCAGTCGTTTACATCAGCGCTCAAGGTAAGGTCTTGATCATCAGTGACTAAGCCCATCTGTGTACTGAAGGTGATGTTTTGTTCTGACTCTTCCACATCTATACGCTCTAATGATCTAGGACCTGAATCCTTTCCTTTTGAGTCATGCCGAGATTTTCTCACTTCCGTCACCTCACTTATTAGGAATCTAACGGTGTTGTGATGATGTGAAAGTGAAATGAAACTGAACCGATCGTGCATGTGCTCTTCTGTCGTGTCCCGTTCGAAGGAACCATCATGAACCCAGGTCCTCGACGCTTTATGCCGGTCCTGGTGTATATTCGTGGGATCCTTTTCTTCCCCGAGTTTGTTTGGGCCTGTCTAGGAGCCCTGTGGGTGTCTGATTACAGTACAGGATGTGAACCGGCTGAAGTTGGGCTCGTAGCTGGTGCTGTGATCGCGAGGTGGGTAAAAACGGAACGTTATCACATGACAAATTGGATTTGGCAATAAAATCAATAATGGGAGGAATCGATACACGTTCCTTGAGCGACTGACGAACAGTCGATGATAGAAGATCTCAGACATATCTGTGTATATCTTGTGTCCATCTTTTAGTCAGTGAACTAATCAGCTGTATGACTTTTGACCCAGTGACTCAAAGTCCTGCTGTAAATATTCCAGTTAAATCTGTGCACACTTGTACACACTACACACACATGATGATTCATATCACAGGCATGCGCTCTCGTCTCCCTCTCCAGCTGGATCATCTTTCTTTCCATGGTTGTGGGTGTGCTGATTGTGTTCGACCCGCTGGGCAGCCTACGGCGTCGTCCGATGGCGGCTGAGCCCCTGGGCCTGAGAGATCTGGAAAGTAACGAGTCCTCACAGCTCTTTTACACAGCGCGCTCGCTGGCTGTACGCGTGTGGGAGAGCCGCCTGCGTCTTCTGTGCTGCTGCCTGCCTCAGGACGCCAACCACCGAGCGGCCTTCTCCAGCATCACCCAGCTCATCAGCGATTTCTTCTCGGTGAGCTCCGAGACTATATATCTAAGTATTTCTATTCCTGGTTTCTTATTCGTTTAATATTCTAGGTATTTTCTATACACAGTCTAATGTTACGTTCACACAAGCAGCGATTTTATGGAACTTCTCCAGTCGCTTGACTACGAAATCGCCAGAAGGCGTTCCTGATACTGGTTTCCGTAGTAACGATTTTTACGAGCGGGTGGCACAAATACAATTCCAGATCAATTTTCTTGTAGCCAAAATGAAACATTCTGGACGCAGTTTTAGTGTTTGTATAAATAATTCAGCAGTGTTTATCTGCATCATATCATGCGTAATGAAGGAGAAGCAGATTGTGCTTTCGCTCTCCTGTCTTTAGCCCCATTAGTAGTCGCTTCACCAAGTCCTTGCTCCTTATTTGCATGAAGTTCAGCTTTTCTTAGCTTGCTCGCATCGCTTGGTCGGACACGCCCACATCTAGTCGCCAATGGTTACCGTCACACACACGTTGCTAGAATGCTCCAGCTTACACTGAAAATGGCCGCTGTTTGTGTGAATGTACTGAAAGTTATATACTGTATACGACGAACAGGATGATCAGACTTGTGTTTTTTTGCTCGCTTGTGTGAAGACCGACTCGTTCAAAGCATTCCTCTCTCTAGGACACGGACCTGGTGCCCAGTGACATCGCAGCAGGTTTGGCGCTTCTACATCAAGAACAGGATAAAATGCAGCTATGCAAAGACCCCGAAGACGTTATTTCCCACAGTCCATCATCTCCCATAGTGAGTCTGCTGATCTGTAACCGTCAAGCACCCATGATACAGCTTGAGAACTTTTAAGAACAGGGAGGCTGCCTTTTAGTGTTTCTAGAGAGTTTTCAGCTTTTTTTGTGTGGGAATTCTCATGCTCTGTACATCCTTTACTTCCTGTTTCAAAAGGGAATAAGGCAACATACTGAATTCAATTTCCTGCCACGTTTGACAATTCCGTAAACCTTACAGTAACTTTACAGAATGTAGTTTCTTTCTCTGTGTAATGCGTGTAAGTGTAAAATGTCTCCTGTGTGTCCATATACAGAGAGAAGATCTGGAGACGGAGCTCGAGAAAGCGGCACATTACATGCAGTTCGCTGTAGCTGCATACGGCTGGCCCATTTACGTTTACTTAAATCCTCTGACGGGATGCTGCAAGCTGAGTGGCGACTGGTAAGTTTTCACTCAACTTTCACCTACACAGACTATTCTGAGTGACTTTCACTTCCCCTTTATTTTTAGGACTCAGGCCTTTGTTGCTGTCAGCATAGGAGAAAATAATAGATTTGTAAATTAGTGTCTTTGCATGTGCAGTGCCTTCAGAAAGTATCGGCACTCCTGACACCAAGCTATTATTCCTCTTAATGATATATTCTTTGTGTGTGTTTTGACGTGAAATACAATTAATATATACCATCGAGTATCTAGATGTGCGAATAATAATAATAAAAATTTAGCATTTCAGCAGTTAAGTATTCCTCTCCTTTTTTTTAGCAATCTAGCTCACACTAAATACATTAAACAGGTTACATTTATGGCATTCGGCAGACACCTTTATTCAGAGTGACTATAAATGAGCAATTGAGGGTTAAGGGCCTCGCTCAGGGGCCCAGCAGTGGCTTCTTGGAGGACCAGGGATTTGAATCTTTCGATCATTAGTCCAACACCTTCACCACTAAGCTACCACATTCCCCATGTATTACACTTGGGTTCGTTTCAAACCTGCTTCTGTCCATTTATAATAAATATCACTGACTTTAGGAGGTCTCAGCTTTGGCACTGAAAGTGTACATGATTTAGAGCAAGATAAAATGTTTTTCTTTTTGTTTTGTTTTTTTGTCCACATTATATTTTGTTCTTTTCAATAGGATGTAAACTTTGAGCGTTGCTGGATTTTTTTAGACTGAGTTACACTTCGGCAGCTTGTTGCACAACCATCTGAGTGATGAAACTAACTTTCCTGACTTGGGAAATCGTACAAATTTCCATCTGTTTTCAGTTTACAACAGATGGAGCTGTTTCCCAGCTGCGAGAGAAGCATGTAAACTTTGAGCCAAGCTTCTTATTCCAAATATAATAGGCAAAATTCCTAATCCGAAAGTATAAAGCTGTTGTGATCGTGCAACGTCATAGCGTTCAAGTGTGTGTATATTAAAAGATCCTCAACTAATCGCTAATCACTGCCTCTGTGAGGTGTGTTGTAACTACAGATGACTGTTGTTTCATTGAAGCGGTTATGTGGTCATGTGTACGCTTTCTTAACTCCTTTATATCAAAAGTCAAATAATGGATTTTCCTCCCGTTTGGTTGTGTCTAAGTTCAGCATTGAATGGCTTGGTCATGTCACACTCCACAGTAGTGGTTAATGGCTCTTATGAAAGTAGACACTTTAAGAAGTTGATGTGTTAGAAGCAGGAAAAATGGGCAAGCGTAAGGATTTGAGCGAGTTTGACCAGGGCCAAATTGTGATGACTAGATGACTGGATCAGAACATCTCCAAAACTGCAGCTCTTGTGGGGTGTTCCCAGTCTGCAGTGGTCAGTATCTATCAAAAGTGGTCCAAGGAAGGAACAGTGGTGAACCGGTGACAGGGTCATGGGCGGCCAAGGCTCATTGATGCACGTGGGGAACGAAGGCTGGCCCGTGTGATCCGATCCAACAGACCAGCTACTGTTGCTCAAATTGCTGAAGAAGTTAATGCTGGTTCTGATAGAAAGGTGTCGGAATACACAGTGCATGACGGGTCAGGGCTGTTTTGGCAGTAAAAAGGGGAACCAAAACAATATTAGGCAGGTGGTCATAATGTTATACCTGCTCGTTATAGATAGATAGATATATAAATCAGACTTGCGGTGATGAAATAATTCTTTTCTTTTAACTGACTGAAAAATGTCCCTTAAGTCGATTTCTATTCCATATTCTAATGGATCATTAGTGTACTGGTAATAAAGTGTTTGCATGTTGACTTTTCTCTGTATTACACATTCATGTAGTGTTAATGAACGCTCACTGTTCTGTTGCAGCTGTCACAGTCATAACACGACGGAGTATGACATGGTCGGAGGGGACAACCCCGGCTGCCATTTCAGCTCCATCTTACAC
Organism: Hemibagrus wyckioides; assembly: GCF_019097595.1. Classification (NCBI taxonomy): domain Eukaryota; kingdom Metazoa; phylum Chordata; class Actinopteri; order Siluriformes; family Bagridae; genus Hemibagrus; species Hemibagrus wyckioides. The sequence goes on along the minus strand of NC_080722.1, from coordinate 18,583,582 downwards.
ATGACGGAGCTTCAGTACCGAGACTTCATTCACATCAGCTATCATAATCAGGTATTAGATACTCTGTCTCTCTCTGTTTCTCTCTCTCTCTCTCTCTATATATATATATTTATAGATATATATATTTATATATATATATATTTATATATCTTCATCTCTTAATTAATTATGTGAAAGGCAAACTGTATGACTAAATACTGTAAAGACTTTTAGGAAGTAATCCTAGCTTCAAGATCCCTTTCCTCCTGTCCATTTTATACTTTATATCACACTAAGAGCTGCTTATTCTTGGAATCTGCTGTGGGTTGATAAGCACAATGATGCGGTTTTAATGTCAGTCAAATAAACCCTGTCCCATTTCACACTGATGTCACGTGACATGGCTGTAACGTCAACTCACCAAAATATGCGTTTATTAAGAAATCCTAATTTTGTCACACAAGTCAAAATAAGTGATAACATTTCAGACTCGTTAATCCTCTTGCCCCAGATCCAATGTTCTGTTCATTATAGAGCAATATGTTTTGTTTTCAATATATTTTATTATAGTTTTTGTAGACATGAAAACAAAAAACAAAACAAAACCAAGCAATAACAGACAAACATATAACAACAACGTGTGCAATATGTAAAATAAAGCACAAATATAAGACAGAAGAATCTCCTACAAAGAGTAATTACACTAGGTATACAAAATGATTGCTACAAATCTAAAATAATCGAATACATCATTAACCAGAGATCTGATTCTTTCCAGATGTAAAGTAGAAGTAAGTCCAGTTGACCAGTCAGAAAAGAGAGGCCTAATATTAAAGAAGAATAGCTGTCTTAGCTACAACCATACCATATTGAACAGGTAACCGTACCTTCGGGCTGAGAGACTCGAGCAAATCTGACCAACCAAAAAATTGCTATCATTGGATCAGGAAGTAAAACACGGTTATAGACCTTAACAAAGAACTGGAAAATTTCTAGCCAGTTTTGGATTTGTACACAGAACCCAAAGGGGGCAGTGGTGGCTCAAGTGGGTTGTTGATCGGAGGATCGTGGTTCAAGCCCCAGCACCACCAAGCTCTACTGTCGGGTAATTGAGCAAGGCTCTTAACCACACACCGAGCTATCTGTTTAATTTGACAGTTTTAAGTAAATATGCCTGTGTTTTACATTTCTACATATCCAGAGCGACGTACAAGAGTGTTTTAAAGTCTCTATGAATGCATACATTAACACTGGTTCAATAGATCACAGATTTAGGATACAATCAGCTGATTGTTGGGAGGATTTTTTATTTTAATTCAACAGTACGTAAAACAAACAGGGGAAAATAAGAGCTTCAGGAAGAGGTAGGTCTCTAGGGGTTCAGAGATCTAGAGGAAGTTCATTCCCACAACCTTGGTGCCAGAACAGAAGAGTACACATCTTAAGGGAGACTGAAACCTCTCTTGATTAATCACTTGAGAGAACTAATAAGCCTAGACCAACACTATAGGATCAACATGCTATATAATATAACAGTTCAAATGACACAACTCTAGAAGTTAAACAGATAGTCCACAAAAGTCAGAATCGTACCTTACCAGATGAGGACACGATTGAAGATGAAGAGGTAAAGTACTGCGTTTTGTCGACTGCTCTGTAGATATACGAGATCCCGTTCTTCGTTGCGCTGGATCACAAGAGGGAGGCTGTGCTGGTTACCGTGAGGGGAACATTATCGCTGAAGGTGAGTGTTAACTGAGTAATTGCTCTGTTGTGTATGTGTATAACATTACAGCAGGACAGAAACGTACGCTACGTGACCAAAAGTATACGAACACCCTAATGTGGGTCTGGACACAAAGCTAGAAAGTTGTATAGGATGTCTCTGAATGCATTTTCCCTTTGCCAGAGCTAAACCTGTTCCTTCGTGACAGTGCACATATGAACAAATCAAACTCAATGAAGATATGATTTGCTGGAAGAGCTCCTGAACAGATCCCTGACCTCGACCTCACTGAACACCTTCAGGATGAACAGGGACGCTGACTGAACCCCAGACCTCCTCACTTTAACATCAGAACATCTCACTAATGCTTTTCAAGTTTATCATCATGTTCATAAAACATCGAAATACAATCAAATACTTGTGCTACAGTTATACACTCCTGCAGGGCAAAAATATTTGGTCACTTGGTATATATAGTACAAAAAGCAGCAAGCTGTATAACACAGACAAAATATTCATTGTAACTGTAAGGAGTCATATAGTGGGAGATATATTTCACATACAGTCCTTTAAATTCTTAATGTATTGCAGGCAAGTAAAAAAATATAGTGATGTACTTTAAGCAAGATAAACACTGGATGCTGTAAAAGTGTGTCATAGCGGGAAATATTTCACATAAAATCATAAAAAACAAGGATAGTCAGTGTCCAGTGTAGATACCTGTGATAAATGATAGAAGTCCTGTCAGTGGTGATGGTGGTGTGGTACCAGGATGTGCACCTCTTCTCATCGTGGTCAGTGATCAAACAGACCGACGTTTTGTCATCTGCAAATCAGCTGTTCGTGGCCACACGGTCGTAGGGCCGAGAGCACAGAGTTGTGGAGCACAGAGTTGTGAAACACAGCCCTCTTGTGGCTGAATGAGCACCAATCCCCACAGACACGCTTCAAAATCTAGTGCAAGCCTTCCCAGAAGAGTGGACGTGCTTGTAACAGCAAAGGGGCTTAGATATGGAATGTGTTGGTCAACAAACATGTATAAATGTGATGATCAGGTGTCGTAAATGATATGAAATGCAGCAATCAGGCATAACATTATGACCACCTGCCTAATATTGTGTTGGTCGCCCTTTTGCTGCCTTAAAAAAAAGCCCTGACCCATCGAGGCATGGACTCCGCTAGATCCCTTCTTCCATTGCTCCGTGGTCCAGTTCTGATGCTCACGTGTACATTGTCGGCGCTTTCGGCAGTGCACAGGGGTTGTAATGGGCACCCTGACTGGTCTGTGGCTATGCAGCCCCATACTCAACAAACTGTGATGCACTGTGTATTCTGACACCTTTCTATCAGAACCAGCATTGTTCTTGTCTTGGACCACTTTTGATGCTTGTGTGTGTGTGTGTGTGTGTGTGTGTGTGTGTGTGTGCGCGCGCGCGTGTGTGTGCAGGACGTCTTGACGGACCTGTCAGCCGAGTGTGAAAACCTGACTGTGGATGGTGTGTCAGGAGCCAGCTATGCACACAAGGTAACACGGAAATTCTCTCTCTTTCTTAAAAGAATGTAATCCCACCTGTTCTATTAAGTATGGTTGTGTATATAAGTGTAGCACGTGGCATCACACCTCCCACCTCCAGGCTCCCAGTTTGTGGATTTTCATTTCTCCCTGTGTCCTACCACACGCTTATAGGTCAGTTAGCTACACCAAATCACCCCTCGGTATGAAAGAGTGTGTGAGTGTTGACTGGCATCCCAGGGCACATACATGGCAACTGTAAGGTCTATAAATGTTCCCAGTATCTGATACCCACTCAGAGCAGTACCACATGACACCAGCACCACGGTTACTGTTATGAGCTGAGAATGAGCCACTACAGAAGTAGGGTACTGGTGGAGAGAGTAGAGAACGGTTGATGACTAAGTGTGTAACAGATGGACTATAGACAACAACTACAAAATGTCCAGGGAATTGTGAGGCAGGAAACGTAATATCTTTCTGCTTCACAGGGCATATCTCAAGCAGCTGGGTATATCTACAAGAAGCTGGTCAATGATGGCATCTTGAGACAGGCGTTCAGCATTGCACCTGTAAGTCCAGTGATATTTAGATGATTGGTCAGAGTGAGGTCATTATTCTATGTTCTATATTATTTAATCTTTGACTGGAGTCAGTTTGTATATGTATGATGATTATAAGGTGTGTGTGTGTATGTGTCTCTGTGTGTGTGTGTCTGTTTGTCTGTCTGTCTGTGCCTTTGTGTGTGTGTGTGTGTCTGTCTGTCTATCTGTCTGTCTTTCTGTGTCTGTGTGTGTGTCTGTCTGTATGTGCCTGTATGTGCCTTTGTGTTTGTGTGTCTGTGTGTGTGTGTCTGTCTGTCTGTCTGTATGTGTCTTTGTGTGTGTGTGTGTGTCTGTCTGTCTGACTCTGTGTGGCTGTGTCTTTGTGTGTGTGTGTGTGTGTGCACGTGTAGGAGTACAAGCTGGTCATCACAGGTCACAGTCTCGGTGCAGGTGCAGCGGCGCTCCTGGCCGTTCTCCTCCACAGTTCCTACAACACGCTACAGTGCTATGCTTTCTCACCACCAGGGGGCCTCATGAGGTCTGTCTGCACTTTCCTTTAGAACTTTTCTTTTTCAGTCTGCTAGAAGTGTAAAAGTCCTTACTTTCATGACACACTCATGATGATTCATAAATAGAAACACTGAAATATTATTCAAGATATAACACTGTACTTATTAAAAGTTCTTGCTGATGTCTTTCTTCAGTAAAGCGCTTGCTGAATACTCTAAGCAGTTTGTGGTCTCTGTGGTTCTGGGAAAGGATCTGGTTCCCAGGTAAGGATCATGCAGAAGGTGGTTATAGATAAATGATGATTTATCTTTTTATAGGGTGTAATGTGCTTTGGTACTATACGTCACACTTAGTTTTTGCACTTCTGTTTGTTTTCACTTCCCTAAAATGACCGAGTGCTTCAGGGAATCTGTGTTTCCGCATATTTTGTAGATTGAGTATTCCAAACATGGAAGATTTAAAGAGGAGGATATTAAAGGTTGTATCTAATTGCAGTAAACCAAAGGTGAGAGTTTACAGTTCTATGGTGTTTATTTTGAGTTCAGCTTTTCAGCCAGTTGGAAGTAATTCCCAGAGTTTTATCAGTGTTTAACTCCCTTATACTGCTTCCCTAATGAACTTCTGTTTTTTTTTTTGTTGTTCCCCGTGTCCACCAGTACAAAATCCTCTTGCACGGCTGCTGGTATGAAGTGTTTGGCGGATCCCCAGATGACTTTCCCACAGAAATGGAGAACCGGCGGGAGGAGCAGCTGAGTCAACCCTTGCTCGGAGAGCAGAGTCTGTTGGTACGCGGTTCCACCTCCTACCAGAGCTTGTCTTCAGACGACTCCCCCACCCACACCACCCACCTGCCGCTCTACCTGCCCGGCCGTGTCCTGTACATCACAGAGGACGGACCCTCGCGCAGGTCAGAGCCCACCTAACTCTACACTATCAGACATGATCACCACAAAGCTGCACTTGAGCTCTATACAATTTCAACAAAAAAGGCACAGACACCTTTTTCAGATTCCTGAACAATGTCCCAGAGCTTGTTAATTAGCACACTTACATTCCAGCCCAGTTCCAGCCTGGTAATCTCTCCTGGAATTTTCCCAACTTTAAAGGAGAACAATCTACAAATAATTTACTCACCCCTTTGTCATCCAAGATGTTAAAGAAATGATGTTTTTTGAGGAAAACATTTCAGGATTTTTCTCCATATAGTGGACTGCAACGGTTAACCTTCCAAAATGCAGCTTCAATGAGCTCTAAACCGAGGAAAAAGGGTCATATCTAGCGAAGTGATCAGTCGTTTTCTAAGAAAAATAAATAACGTATACTTATATAAAAATGAATAAAAATAAATAACGTATATTTATGCCGACGTGCATCCCAGAGCTAGTGCTAGACGAGCTTTTGTGGTTAAAAAGTATACAATTTTTTAGATATTTTTTTTAAAAATGGCAGATCGTTTCACTAGATAATGCCCTTCTTCCTCGGCTGGGATCGTGAAGCTGCATTTAAACTGCATTTTGGTGATGATAATATAATTAATGATAATATAATTAGACCACAGTTTGCCTTTTGCTATATCTTTGTCATAATACAAGTGAATGAAAACCCCACAATACAAATGTTCAATGTCCCTAAAAATATTTCTTTCTTTCGTCTCTTCTTACCAATTCTCCTCATCCTGGGCCTTTTGCTGAAACCCCGTACTCCAGGCTGTGCTTCTCTCAGGTGCGCTACCGTGCCGAGTGGTCGAGCGCGACGGCGTTCAGCAGTGTGCTAATCAGTCCGCGCATGCTCCCAGACCACATGCCCGACGTGGTCCACAAGGCGCTGCTCAGCCTCACCAAGGAGCGCCAGTCTTCCCTCTGCCCCTCCTCTGCCAGCAACGCTCACCTGAACGTCATCTGAGCTTCCTACTTCCTCCAGCTCAGATCCTGAAATGACTGTGGCAGTGAACGCACAAGACGGCTGACGGGAGCTACGGCGTTTAAGACTCTGCTGCCTCAGCCTCAAACTTCGAGAGCAGTTCAGCTCTTGGGATTTAATATCTGTTCACTTGCCGTTTCAGTGCTTTATGATTTGAAATAATAACTACATTGCCGTCGTGTTCCAAGTCTCGTGTGTATGTCTCAATAATAATGTCATGTTTATGAACGTTATTATTTTTAATTCATTTGTGGTACACTCAACAAGGACTATTAGGTGTAAGATGTTCTGTTTTATGCTTTATTTTTTTGTAATCAGGTTCAGTGAAGCTCCAGAACAGATGCAGTTTTGATGTACATTCAGTTTGCATGGGAAATACTACACGAGTGCGAGTACATGTTTGGCTCATAAACCTTCAGGCCATGACATTTTCGTAAATAATAAATGTCAGTGAGAATCATGCATTTGTGTTGGGTTTCAGCTGTGTCAATATTTGATAAGGAAAATGATTTAAGTGTAAAAGGGTTTTTCAGCAGGGTAGTGTTTCCATCTCAGAGCTCTAGGGTCTCTGATTTGTTCCTGAGCTCAGGTTACTGGCTGTTTAGAGCACTGTGGGTCTTCCAAGGGGTTTCATCTGGGTTCTCTGGGTTTCCTCCATTCTCTGAAACACATGTAGGCAGGTGAATTGCTGACTCTAAATAGCCGCTAGCTATGAACGAGTGAGTGTGATACCCAGGTGATAGACTAGACTGCTGTCTCTATATCCATCCTAAACAGGACAAGGCGGTTGAATGAATGATGAGTTTTGTCTCTGTGGTTTTGTGGGTTGTGTTTAAGTCAGTGGAGTTTACATCATTTCCTAATCTTACAGCAGGTCTATGAATAGGGCACAGAAGTATAGCGTCATCTATACTATGTGGCCAAGTATTTGTGGACACCTGACCATCACGCCCATATGTGGTCTTTCCTCAAATTGTTGCTACAAAGTTGAAAGTACATATGCATGCCGTAGCTTTGTTTTCCTTTCAGTGGAACTAAGAGATCCAAACGCCGTTCCAGCGTGACAGTTCCCCTGTGCATTAAGACATGCTTAGCAAACGTTGGAGTGGAAAAACTCCAGTGTCCTGCACAGAGTTCACCTCCAGCCTACGAAACACTTTTAGGATGAACTGAAATGCAAATGTACCTCAGATCAGTGAAACCTCAGTGAAAGGAACTCTTAATGCTTCAATATACCATGTTTGGTGATGACCCCTTCCTGTTCCAACATGACTGCACACCAGTGCACAAATCAAGGTCCCTAGAGAAATAGATGAGTGAGTTTGGTGTGGACGAACTTGACTGACTTGCACAGAGTCCTGACCTCAACCCCATAGAACACCTTTAGGATGAATTAGAGTGGAGACTGCGAGCCAGACCAAAACTGCCTTTACATGCACATGAATGTAATATGGAGTTGTCCCGCCCTTTGCAGCTGTAACAGCTTCAACTCTTCTGGGAAGGCTTTCCACAAGGTTTAGGAATGAATATTTTGACCATTCCTCTAGAAGCGCATTTGTGAGGTCAGTCACTGATGCTGGACGAGAAGGTCTGGATCACAGTCTCCGCTCTAATTCATCCCAAAGGTGTTCTATCGGGTTGAGGTGCAGGCCAGTCAAGTTCCTCCACACCAAACTGAGGAGTCATGTTGGAACAGGAAGGGGTCATCACCAAACTGTTCCCACAAAGCTGGGAGCATGAAATTGTCCAAAATGTCTTGGTATGCTGGAGCCTTAAGAGTTCCTTTCACTGGAACTAGGGGGCCAAGCCCAACCCCTGAACAACACCACCTGAATTCAATGATAATGAGGGGTGTCCCAAAACTTTTGGCAGTATAGCGTATCATTAACTTACCCGTGTGTAATTTTAGTCCATGTATATTGTACAATAAAAGAGACGGCTGTAGGATGAGAATGGACATGAGCTAAATGACAGATCCCAGTTTTCCCTCGGTCCCGCCCATCCCACTTTTAGAAAGTGACGTCACGCCGCGACGCTCCAGTCAACAACTCTTAAGTCGAGACTTTAGTTGGAAACAAGTGGAGAATATGACTGTCTACTTAACGAGCAGTCTCTGAGGAACCTGACCACAGCATTGTCCAGTGCCCGAGTTTATCTTACTTTTTGCGTTCAGTCCTTTTTTTTTTTTTATAAAGTTACTTGGAGTCAGTTTTGAGTGCGAAGTTACTATAAACACCCCAAAGCTGGACGGTCGCCTGGCTAGCTCGCTAGCTAGCTATCTTAAGTAGTTAGGTAGCTAGCTAGCTAAGCTGCGTTTTCCGTGATAAAAAGAAAGAAGGAAAAAAAAAGAAACAAGCCACCGAAAGAGAAAATGGAGCTGGAGGACGGAGTCCTTTATCAGGAGGACTCGGGAAGTTCCTCCATGATGTCGGAGAGGGTGTCCGGCTTGGCGAGCTCCATCTACCGCGAGTTCGAGCGGCTGATCGGAAAGTACGACGAGGACGTGGTGAAGGAGCTGATGCCGCTGGTGGTGGCCGTGCTGGAGAACCTGGACTCGGTGTTCGCGGAGAACCAGGAGCATGAGGTGGAGATCGAGCTGCTGAAAGAGGACAACGAACAGCTGATCACTCAGTACGAGAGGGAGAAGGCGCTGAGGAAAGGCGTCGAGGAGGTGCGTGGCTGTTTCAGACGCGGAAAAAAAAAACTCCACACACGTTAAGTTGATGAGCAGTCGTGTTTTATAACTTAGATCGGGGTGCACAAACTTTTTCCTCGCAGGGATCCCTTCCAGTGTTGATCCTTATGAACAGCTCTTATGCACCCTAGACAGCATCATCATAACAAACATATCCTGAACCCCTCAACCTTCCACTCACAGAAAACGAGAAATGAATTGTGTCTGAAAAATATATATCAATTTCTATTAAAATTACTTGTCTTCAAATCCGAAATAAATAAGATGACTTTCAGTAAGCTGGGTCGGGGTTTCCGGTGGATCCGGAGCCTATCCCGGGAACGCTGTGTGTGAGGTGTGAACACACCCGGGATGAGGCAGCAGTCCGTCACAGGGCACAACACACACGGATATTCTCGCACTATCTAAGATTCTCATTAGAGCCGATTTACTGTAGCTATTTCCTCCTACCTCATTGTTTTTGGAAAGTCAGACAAAAGCAAAGAACCTGGAGGGAAACCTCTTATAGAACATGTGTACAGACAGAACACCCAAGCTCATGATCGAACCGGGGATCCTGGACAGCAGCGCTATACTCACAGTGCTGCCTAAAAGAAATTCGGTTCATTACAGTGAACTTCGTCACTTAGTCAACTATAATAACTAAGTTATTACTATAGCAGCTTTAATATCGCTCAGTCTCCAGTACTGTCATCTACAGCGTTGAGTATAATAGTAAAAATAGCCGACTGCATCACTTTCTCTAGCTGATGTGTTCAGATGACCGAAAGCTCTTGCACGCCGTTGTGGTTTGCAAGCAGTCCAATGTTTTAGGCTTAGACTCCAGTTCAGCGTGAGGCGTGTTTTACCGCTACTTCTGTTCGTTTTGAGAAACCTAGGATTACACACGAAGGTAGCACAGCACGCAGCTGTAAACCAAATCACTTTTATTCTGCTGTTGATCTGATTTGTATTCAAAAGTATAGCAGTGACGCCGAAAGAGAAAATACCTCTTAAGTTTGAAAGAGTTTTCATTTGAAGCATTTATTTATTTTTTTGTAAAATGAAGCGTATATATAGAAATGCAGGTTGTGTGCTGGTGTGAGACATCCTGACATGCATATAGGTTATTTTATATAAACTCCCACAGCGAGGCATTGCATTCTGTATTCCTCTTTGGGGTTTTTTTTTTTTTTTTTTTTTTTGCACAAGCATGTGATACTACATGTCACATGCATGGAGGGGAAAAGTGTTTCAGAAAGTCCCTTGTCATGTCCCTCGAGATCATCATGTGTGATCATCTTCTTTCTCCACTTCGATTCCAGGTGTCTGCACGATTCCTCTAATCATTACACTCACTCACGCCCATACAAAATGATTAGGCACACCTTGGCAAATAAGCAAGCCCCATCATGTTAAGATATCAGTGTGTGCTGTGAAAAGTCCAAATAGAAGGAAACAGGTTTGGTAAACATACTTCTTCATAATTGAGTTCATCAGCTGTGTTAATGCAGCAGGAATGTCAAACTCGGGTCACTAGACAGTCAAGAAACATGCTTTTGGAGAGTATAATTCTCCATACTGTAAAGAATCGAGTGACTTTAACAGCATGTGATCAGGATCCTCTTGTCTTGTCCTAAGCCTAAAAGGAGCTTATTGATTTCAGTTTTAAAGCGGATATGAGGTCGCACGCTGTTATGTATTCGCCGATATTAAAATTTCACATTGCGGCGATTGACTTCCAGAGACGGTGTATTCGGATCCTCTTTTCCAAAAGTTGTGTGTGTAATGCTTGGACCAAATAAGGGGAAAAAGCTGGCACTGGGTTATGTGCAGTGTGTTATAGGTCTTTCATTACAGTAGCTGACGTGTATATTTTTCATTCAGCTAGTTATCAGAAAGTAATGACAAGTGAAGGTCTGTTTTGTCGTACGTCTAAACGAATCGGTGATGACAAGGCTGTACAGATGTGGCTGGCTTCACTCTGACCTTGTCTGAGACCTAAATATAGAATTTAATACAGCGCATGGACGTGCTTATCCATGCCTATTCCAATATCGGGCTCATTAGTTACAATAATATGTACAATAATATTCTAGCTATTAATTGTAAACTTCAATCTTCTGTTTCCTACCAATCTGAAATTATTTACAATCTATAGCGCTTTATTTTATATGTGTTTCTTTATATAAAAATTTTTGGTGCTCACCAACTTCAGGTATTTCAGTATATGGTGATGTTTTTTCCAAACAGTAAACCAATATTCAGGAAGCAGGTGGGAAAATAAAATAAGTACACCCTGTAATTTAGTAGAACCAGCTGTAGCAGCAACCTGAATTTTTGCCCGTTCTTCTTTATAACATTGCATCCGTTCACTGATATTTGAGGGCATTTGACTCGGCCATTCCAACACCTTGATTTTGGTCTTCTTTACTCATTCAGATGTCAATATGCTGGTGTGCTTTTTTTTGTAGAGAAGGGGCTTTTTCCTAACCACATTTTCATGAAAGCCTTATTCGTTCAGCCTTTTTCTGTTTGTGCTGTCATGTACGCTATATTGCCAAAAGTTTTGGGACGTCTGCCTTTACATGCACATGAATGTAATATGGAGTTGGCCCAGCCTTAGCAGCTATAACAGTTTTAATGTTTCTGGGAAGGCTTTCCCCAAGGTTTAGGAGTGTGTTTATGGGAATATTTTGACCATTCCTTTAGAAGTGCATTTGTGAGGTCAGGCACTGATGCTGGACCAGAAGGTCTGGCTTACAGTCTCTGCTCTAATTCATCCCAAAGGTGTTCTATCAGGTTGAGGTCAGGACTCTATGAAGTTCCTCCACACCAAACTCTCTCAGCTATGTCTTTATGAAACTTGCTTTGTGCCCTGGTGTGCAGTCATGTTGGAACAGGAAGGGGTCATCACCAAACAAAGTTGGGAGCATGAAACCCACAACAGTTGCTTCTCTCAGGTCAGGGGTGATGTCCTTTCTTCTTGGCATGATGTAGAACCCAGAACACCAAATGACCAGACGTTCTGAATTTATAGAAGTAGCCACTCTTCTTTATGATTAACTTATATTACACATTTCTTTAGTAACACATGCCTACTGTTTATACTCTTAATGACAGAGGGTACTTTTATTTTTTCCCTACCTGCTTTCTGTTTTATTTTTTTTTGTCACTTGTTGTTGTCACTCGAGGTTATTTGTTAGACGTTGGTGAGAACCAGACAATTGTTATTTAAAATAAAATGATAAATAAAAACACAGGATTGAAGGAGGGTCTACTTTCTTTTTGCCCATGACTGTACAAAATGGGAAGGATGCTTAGTAAGTAATAGCTTGCAGATTCGTGTCTCACGATTCACGGCTTCACTGATCCACAAAAGTAATTTGCCTCTGCGAATTTTTGCAGACCCGCGAAAATCCTAGGAAAACCCTGCAAAAATGTTTACGGCTAATTGCATGGCAATTTATACATTTCCATGCTTTTTAATGTGAAATTATTATGAAAAATTTAGTTTATTAATTTAGTAATATAAATATAAAATTAAAATCAACAAAATATCAATATAAATTAAATGTTAGACAAAATTGATAAATTAAATAATAATAATTTTAAATATAAATTAAATATGTTTATTTTAATTATATCGAATGTCGATGATATCACGTACGTACAGTACAGCCATTATGACACGCTATTGGCTGTAAGGGTTGGAAGTAGCCAATCACAGAGCATTAACAGTTTTACCTAGCGGCTGGTTGCTATGATGCTTTGTATCCGTGATGTCGTGGTTCATCTCCCCGCCCCTTGTGCTCGGTTCGACACGCGTATATATTACATGAATAAGTGATCTCGGTGATTTTTTTTTTCCCTTGGTTTTTATACAGGCGATACTGTACTCTATTTTTACGTTAAACATTTATTTCTTTTTTAAGGGTAATGTATTAAGCTAACTTTTAAATGAAATGAAAGTGTTTGGGGAGCATGATGAGGTATTACTGTAATGCATAATTTCCAGTTTGTGTTGATGATTCAAATAATCATTGCTTTTTGGTTGGTGGTGCTCGATAATACTCTTCTAGATTGTAGTATTTGGTGTAAATGCAGGTTACGTAGCCTGTTATCCGACGAAAATCTGTTCTAGGATTAATCCGTGGCCTGGAAGCTATTTGATATGATCCCTGCAGATGATTTGGTGTGGATTCAGTGCAGTCATTTAGATCAGTTGAAGTGAGACCTTGCCTGAGCTCAGCCTCCACATCTGAGCTGCCTGCCAGTGTGCTGCTGCTGCTGCTTCACAACAGTCACCCGCTTGTTCTGAATAAACCTGCAGGGACACCACGATCCATCGAAACGCACAAGGGACACACTGCCTTCCTTACTTGCCGACTCGCCCTCTTTTACATGCCTGACGTTCTGTGTGACGGCGATGGCGAGTCAAAGTGCTCCTCTTTCCTCAAAGGCAGGCTCGCTTTCAGGCCCCATGAGCCTTTTGTGCATAGCAACTGAAGCAAAGAGCGGCGTGCGACCCTTTCGTGTGTTTGGGTTGCCATCGATGCACTCACTGGTACACTGTGTCATACCGGTCAATGTGAGATGTCATTCACACACATGCAAGAGAAATCGAGGTGATTACAGAATAGATTGCAGTGCTGTGATATCAGAGTGGATGATGGAGAATCTCAATAAGTGATGGAACTTATTACTAATAATCAATTAATCAATCTATGTAATTAATACACATTTTCTCTATCATTTGAATGCAGACAACATTGACTAAACTTATAATCATGACATTATATTCAGGAGATGTTGAGGTTTCTTGTTCTTTTCAATCATCTTTTATTACTAAAGCTTCAGTGGGAAATATTCAGGATCAAGCATGGACAAATCAGTAGCCAGGACAAGACGATTTCTTGTAAGTAGTTTTATTAGGTTTATCAGTCAGCTTGTGGTTCAACATATTCAAATACGAGACCCGGAGTTGAGTAAAATCATACGCGCCATGCATTATCATGTTGTCTGAGCCATTTTTACCCAGGACTCTGCTCATGCATAACACAGGACTGGGCCGCACTCCAGAGCTTGCACTTTCCCTGTGGGCTGGATGATGAATTTTTTATTTGTTCTCATCTGTGTGAAGACTGTCACATTTTTTAAATGCCTGAACCTTAACTACAGCTGTATGTTAAGGGTAACGTCCACTCTGTGTAAATCCTTGGCATATCGACTATAGTTCTCCAGACGGCCAGCTTCCAGCCTGGTTCTAGCATGAGGTGTTGGCTACTAACTGCACCGCTCACTTCAGAATTAGTTAATTTGTCTAGAGACGCAGAGAGGAAATATCAGGGAAGGGCCAGGAATGTACTCGGGGGGGGACAAAAGAACTTCCTGAGCCACTCTTTGCAGCCAGGATGCTTCTTGGATAGACTTTGTTTTCTCTCTCTCTTTGTGTGGATGTGTCACGTTTACTAAGGAGTTCAGGAGAGCGATATACAATATACTTCCTGTATAGATGTGGGTAAATACGTTCAGATAATTTTACACAATTCTCTATATAAAATTGCTGCTTTTTTGTTGTTGTAATGAAACAGCAGTTGGTGTTGGGAAACAATTAATTTCTGAAAATAAATAAATAAACAAACAGACAAATAAATAAATAGATAAATAAATAAAGAAATAAATTTTTAGTATATTTAAATGATTTTTTTGTTCATTTTTAATGATTTTTTTATTTAATTTTAATTAATTTCCTTCTGTCTGTGCTAAACAGTGATTTATTATTATTTTTTAAAAGCATGATGTGGTATTATCGTATAACAGTATTTTTTTAGAAATATTTAGAATTTTGCTAAAACTGTGGGGTTTGAGAAAAACTTTGGTATCTTTAAAACATCCATCTTAACTACTGCTTGTGTGTGTACTGGTATATTATTATGAATAAGGTCACAGGAAGTAATGTTCTGTTTCATCTCACCAGGATTGAATTTATTAATCACAGGAAAAAGGAAACCAAACAACAAGGAAAAAGTACAACCAAAAGCAAAAGCGAGTCACTGGGGTAACTATAAGCCATGGATCTTAACCATTACTGTGGTTTATTTGTTATTCAAATCCTCCTGCTGACTGGAGATTTAGTCATGTGGATATTTCCAGCAAATCACAGCAGCAGTAGAGAAAATCTAGCCTGCTAATCTATACTGTAAACCAACAGAAACCAGTCTGCTTTCAGAAATCCACCTCTATGTGGCAGCTGGCAGAAGTGAAAATCTTGACGAGATGTTCTGATTCATCTTTCAGTACAGCTGAATATATTCCAGTCATTTAGACACTGCCTGCACAGCCGATGAAGGATTTCTGTCAGAAAGGTTTTCTTTCTTTTGACGCTTGCTTCTTCTGTTAGTAAACACTGTGACGGGTTTTTGTGGGCGGAGCTTAGGTGGAGGCAGAGAGGTTTCCCTGACTGCTTTATAAGCGCTAGTTATCAAGATTTGTTTTTAAACAACGTCTGGTCAAAATCCGAATTTATCCGACTATGTCAGGTCACTTACTGTCCAGGGCCGCGAGTGTTATTTGAAAAAATCAATTTTAACGGGCGGAACAAGATTGGCCACGCTCACTCGATGGACGGACGATGACCTCCGGTCGAGTGAACTGACATCCTTCTGATAGAAAAACCGAGCGCTTCTGGCAACTGTAGAAAGGGAGATGACGCAAACAGTTTCCTTTGTTTAGTCTTCAATCGTTAGCTAACATACACGCTAAAAGGTTGGCGTTACATGTACAAATTTCTGATGAGGTGGGCATGCATAAGAAATATTCACACGTAATCATACCATGAACCATATCAAAGATGAACAACAGTGTCTTTAAACTTATCTGATATGAAGTGTGCGCTACAAATGCCAGCATTTTTGATGATCGTTTCTGTCCAATCCGCTCGTTTTATTGCTTTTAACCACAGCTGTCGTGTTTTTTTTTGGTCTGGCAGTGCGATAAAACTTCTAGCCTGTACTCCGTCCATTCCGTCACCCAAGAACACAACGAGATGATATTTGCGTCCCTTGTGTAGCCGACTCTGTACTGGTTTGTTCTGTACTGGCCGCCTCCAGTTTTCCCCTTGTTTTTGCCTCTGGCTAGCGCTGTGACGTAATCGTGATGTCGGCACACAATAAAGGTCTATTTACTTCACTTTTTAACATCGGGTATCATTAGTGAGTTACAGTATAGTTACATTTAGTGTATTCATGTGTAGTTACAGTGCCTTACATAAATCTTCATCCATCTATGTGGTATTGGACCTAAAATGAGCTGAATTGACATGAGGTTGAACAAGTTAATCCATAATATTGTGGTGGGGGAAAATCAATATCGTTCAAAAAATAATTTAACAATCAAAGGGATTCATCACCTTTGCGAATAATGTAAAAGGAGCGTGTTAGTCAGAGAAGCAACCAAGAGGCCGAGGGTAACTCTGAAGGAACTGGAGAACCACAGCTCTGAGAGGAGATCAGTTTATTGGGCAAACGTAGAAGAAAGCGCTGACTGGGAATAAGAATTCTATGTGAAGTATCTTGGGAGGACGTATTTCTCCCTGATTTGGTCATCTGCTAAATCCCACCCAGTAGCTTGCTCTCCTCTGTCACATCACCATCTTCCATCTGGAGAGAGTGAAGGCTAACACAGAGAGCCATGAAGCCATCTACTACTCCTTTTCAAGCTGTCGCTCATGATGTGTCACAGGGCAGCGTAACACAGTGTCTGTCTGTGATTGGATAGCACTAATAGGAGCTCTGCTAGGAGATTTTCTTTATAGGACAGCATTAGAAGAAAAAGGTTATTGGGGAGAACCACATTCAAAAACACAGCAGTCTTTATCACTAGAGTGAAGCATGGTGTTCATGTTGTGGTGATGCTTTTCATCAGCAGGGCTTCAGAAGCTTGACAGGCAATACTCGGAGAAAAATTGTCTTCAGGAGACGTGAGACTGGTGCGTAGACAGAGGCACTAATAGTTGTATAACATGTTTGCGCTCAACTACAACGCATTCCTTACTTCCCCAAAGCCGATTTCACACGCGGACATCTGCTGCTTTCTGCAGAACTCATATGCTTCTGCCATGGTGGTTATGAGCTATGGCTTTGTGTCCCTAAAACAACAAGGCAGCTGAAGATGCAGTCGACCTAAAGAGAGCTCTGTCAATAGAGTTCCAGCACACTGCTCCCTCTGTATCACTCTCGGCACAAGGGGATCATTATGTGTGAGATGTTCAGAAGGCTACACACAGCCAGTCCTCCTTCCTCTGCAGCGATGTCATATGAACGTTGTCCTGCAGATCATATGATGAGCAATGCAGAGAGATAGTGAAAGAGAAACACACACACACACACACACACACACACACACACACACTCACCAGACGCTCGCAGGGCTGAGTGCTGAAAATCCACCATGACAATAGATAAAACATGAGGACCTCTATCTATCTATCTATCTATCTATCTATCTATCTATCTATCTATCTATCTATCTATCTATCTATCTATCTATCTATCTATCTATCTATCTCTTTTCTTTTCTTTTCTTTTTTTCTGTTCTTTTCTCCTTTCTCTTTTTTTCCTGTTCTTCTCTTTTCTTTTTTTCCTTTCTCTTTTTTCTTTTCTTTTCGTTTCTTTTCTTTTTTCTTCTTTTTTCCTTTTCTTTTTTTCTTCTCTTCTCTTTTTCTTTTCTTTTTCTTTTTCTTTTTCTTCTCTTCTCTTCTCTTCTCTTCTCTTCTCTTCTCTTCTCTTCTCTTCTCTTCTCTTCTCTTCTCTTCTCTTCTCTTCCCTTTTATTTTTTCCTCTTTTTCTTTTTTTTTCTTTCTTTTTTTTCTTTTCTTTTCTTTTTTTCTCTTCTCTTTTATTTTTTTCTCTTTTTTCTTTTCTTTTCTTCTTTTCCCTTTTCTTTTTTCCTCTTTTCTTTTCTTTTCTTTTTTCCTTCTCTTCTCTTCTCTTCTCTTCTCTTCTCTTCTCTTCTCTTCTCTTCTCTTCTCTTCTCTTCTCTTCTCTTCTCTCCTCTTTTTTTCTTTTCTCTTTTTCTCTTTTTTTCTCAAAGCGACATGCTTTGAGTGCAGTATGTGAAACGCAGTGTGTACTACTGCAGGGAAAGTCTGTAATCAGGAAGTTGTAGCCCAGCAGAATAACCAGATCATTACCAGGGGTTTGTGTAGTAGTTTGGATCTGCCAGGACCTGTTTGTTACACCCAAACCTCCTGTAATTCTCTATGCAAATAATTTCACCAAATACACAAACACACTGGGCGGCTGTACTGTTTCACTCGCTCTCGTGAAAATCTGTGCTTATGATAAATAAATATAAATACAAATTCTCACATTTGGTAAAATTCCACTTAGTGTAGGAGGCAAAAGTTTTTAACTCCCCTTGTTTTTATTAAACAACGCCTGGCATTAAAGGCTGTTTAGATGTTTAGGGAAGTTATAAAGAATGAGATTATAAAAATGATTAAGCACTATTTACATTAACCTCAGAAAGAGGAAGTGTACACTTTTACCCGTTTTGTTTTGCATCATTCATATCTTAACCGTGACTGAGCGATTCTTCCGATAATGATTTAGCTTTGAATATTTTATTGCTGTTTATGCCTTCGGAATTTTATCCCTAGGCTGTTTTTTGTATTCTGCGTATCACAAGGTGATCGCTGTGAGAATCAGTAGCCGAGGGCTGCAGGGACACGAGCATGTGACTGACCCGGAGCTTCGTGATCAAATGATCCCTCACACAAGACACTCAGTGATGGGTCACATGGCTTTGAAGTTTGATTGCCCACAGGAAAGAAGGTCTGCTTCACTACCTTCAGCCAACGAACTGCAGAACGAGCAAAAATGTCTTCGTGAATATGTCCTTGTTCGAGTCGCCTGAAGTGAATTGATGTTAGGACATATGATTTAGAGTGGACTAATTGTTCTCCTTTCTGTGCGAAAGGGAGATCTCCGCTGTTTTAGTTGAATAGTTGTCTCAGGTGGAACATTTTTAGTGGCTTGGACACCTAGGACAAAGAGATTTCCCAATGTTTTTATTAATACGTAGCAGATGATTGAAGTGAAACAGCCAGAAAAAAATTCTTATTGACTTTTGCAGCACGTTTTCATTTGCTCTGGTGGATAGAAGCTCTATTTTCGCACTCATTTTGGTCATCTGCTAAATCTCACCCTCTAGCCAGAGAGTGTAGGCTAAAATATGCTTCTTAGAGACCCATGAAGCCATCTACCACTTCTTTTGAACCTGAGTAATGCTATCCCACACAATCACGATGATGATTTTATCATCCTTACCTCACACTGACTACACCGATCAGGCATAACATTATGACTGCTGAGAGGTGAAGTGAATAACCCTGATGATCTCCTCAACATGGCACCTGTTAGTGGGTGGGATATATTAGACAAGTGAACATTTTGTCCTCAAAGTTGATGTGTTAGAAGCAGGAAAATGGACAAGCGTAAGGATCTGAGCGAAATTGACAAGGGACAGATTGTGATGGCTAGACGACTGGATCAGAGCATCTCCAAAACTGCAGCTGTTGTGGGGTGTTCCCGGTCTGCAGTGGTCAGTATCTATCAAAATGTCCTGTAAGTTGACCCATGAGGGCTCACAACTTACAAGACTCAAAGAATCTGCTGCTAACATCTTGGTGCCAGATACCACAGTACACCTTCAGGGATCTAGTGGAGTCCATGCCTCGACGGGTCAGGGCTGTTTTGGCAGAAAAGGGGGAATAACTTTTCAATGTTTCCAGGGATTTTTCCAACTTTTTAGTGCTCAGATTTCTTACTGCACCAGTTCTTTAATATCTTATTAACATCTATTGAGCTTCAGCACTCAGACAGAGGATCAGGTTCATTTTCTCACGCCTCCGCATCAGTTTTCAAGTGGATGTTATTGTTTGTGCACAACACCTTGATCTCAAACAATACAGGTGAAGGCACTCTGTGTGTGTGTGTGTGTGAGTGA
Source organism: Hemibagrus wyckioides (assembly GCF_019097595.1). Lineage (NCBI taxonomy): Eukaryota > Metazoa > Chordata > Actinopteri > Siluriformes > Bagridae > Hemibagrus > Hemibagrus wyckioides. The sequence continues at coordinate 18,563,705 of NC_080722.1, read as the reverse complement.
GAGATGGGAAGAAAACCCTCTCTGCAGCTATTCTCTATAGAATTTCTCCTCCACCTGTCATAGCCAAATGTGTGGTTTGGAGTGAATGAGCTAATCTGGCGTGAATAAGCTCCGCTAACGGCAGCAGTGACTCACTGAAAGCTGACTCGGTCGCGATGAAGGCAGCACACAGCTGGTAAGGTTCAGCCAGGGCAACACGGCCGCAGATGTCACCCCCGGGCCTAAAGAGGGACTCTTACTACATAATCACTCCTAATGTGCTGCAGACTTTCTGTTCCTGATTTACACACTTTACATCTTCATTCAGCAGCTATAATTATAAAGTAGAGTCGAAAATGAAATTCCTGTTAAAGATACGAACTCTCTTTATGAGAGAGACTTAGCAGGAATAATCCCCTGACTTGTACTGAACATAGCACTCTTTAGACCCTTTGGTACTGTTTGGCTCAAACTGCTCCTGGTCTTAAAGCACTATAGAAATACCAAAATATATACGTTTGCGTACCCTGAAAGAAATTGTTCAACATTGCCATTTATTTGGAAAATATGACTGATAATGCAAAATATATATATTTTTTAATTTAAGGATAGTGGTTCCTTATTTTTCTTTCTTTCTTTCTTTCTTTCTTTCTTTCTTTCTTTCTTTCTTTCTTTCTTTCTTTCTTTCTTTCTCTCTCTCTCTCTCTCTCTCTCTCTCTCTCTCTCTCTCTCTCTCTCTCTCTCTCTCTCTCTCTCTCGCTCTCTCTCTCTCTCTCTCGCTCTCTCTTTCCCTTCCCTTTTCTTCTCTCTTTTTCTTTTTTTCCTTTCTTTTCCTTTCTTTCTTTCTTTCTTTTTTTTCCCTTTTAATCGACTCATTATATTTTGTAATAACTTCGTCTACACGTTCATGTTAAATAAACATTCTTATCTTACCGTATCAGGGCTGTATGAGGAAAGAAATTGTATTCATAAACTTAATAAATAAAATGCTGCTTTTAATGGTGTTTTCAGAGGAAACCAGATTCCAGTACTAGTTGCAGCATGTCACACTGTGGATACAAAATGCAGCTATTTGCATGGACACTGTCTTTTATTTTGCACTTTTATTTTTGCAAATTGCATATTCAAAAAGGTAAACATGCAAAAAGCACACGGTGTGTGTTCAAGTTTTCCAATGGTCTAGCCATCACAATCTGGCCCTTGTCAAACTCGCTCAAATCTTTACCCTTGTCCATTTTTCCTGCTTCTAACACATCAACTTTGAGGACAAAATCTTCACTTACTGCCTGATATATCCCACCCACTAACAGGTGCCATGATGAGATCATCAGAGATATTCACTTCACTTGTCAGCGGTCATAATGTTATGGTTGATCGGTGTATATATTATATGCAGTTGTGTCTTAAGTGTTTGAACTAAAGCAGCCTTTATGTCTCGTGTCTCTTTAGAGGTATATGGAGATCGAGGACTTGCATGAGCAAGAGAGGAAAGAGCTGCAAAGCAAAGTGACCACGCTGGAAGGACAAACCAGACAGATGGAGCTCAAGACCAAGAACTACGCAGACCAGAGTGAGTCTTTCACTTCAGAACAACGGTTATTTATTTACTTCAGACTCCAGAGCTGCCAAGATCTATTGTGTTTTGATATCATGGTGTGCGTGCGAGTGTGCGTGCGAGTGTGCGTGCGAGTGTGCGTGCGAGTGTGCGCGCGAGTGTGCGCGCGAGCATGTGTGCGTGCGAGTGTGCGTGCGAGTGTGCGTGCGAGTGTGCGAATGAGCGTGTGCATGTGCGAGTGAGTGTGCGAGTGAGTGTGTGTGAGTGTGTGTGAGTGAGTGAGTGTGCGAGTGAGTGTGCATGTGTGAGTGTGCGAGTGTGCGAGTGAGTGAGTGTGTGAGTGAGTGTGCGAGTGAGTGTGCGAGTGAGTGTGCGAGTGAGTGTGCGAGTGAGTGTGCGAGTGAGTGAGGTGAGTGAGTGAGTGAGTGAGTGTGTGCGTGCGAGCGAGTGTGTGTGTGCGTGCGTGCGAGTGAGTGAGTGTGCGTGCGTGCGAGTGAGTGAGTGTGCGCGTGCGAGTGAGTGTGCGCGTGCGAGTGAGTGTGCGCGTGCGAGTGAGTGTGCGCGTGCGAGTGAGTGTGTGTGTGTGTGTGTGTGTGTAACCATTAATAATTACATTTCTTCAGTGATTATAGTTCTTCAGTGTGAAATGCTTGTGTATTGTTTCTCCACATCACCTTCCACCACTTTCCTCCATCATCATGGATCTGGTTTGAACTTTATTCAGGCAATAAACATGTCCTTCTCTGTCCAGTTATCTTTAAGTACTCTGGTGGGATTTCACTGGTCAGTAATAAATGACACACTGCATATGATTGTTTATCACTGGTTTTACTGCAGAAGCAGTGAGCAAGCTCATGTTTATAATAATAATAATAAAAAAATTAACTCCTGTTTTTTCTCCTCATTCTTCATGGCTTCTTTTTTAAATCCTTGTTTTGATCCACTGAACATCCTGACCACCACGTTCTTCCAGTTGAGGAGACTTGCTCCAGTTTTCCTGTTCAGATATGTGTCAGTTAAGTATACGGACTGAATCGGATAGTTCCTGAAGGGCTGCTGAGCGTCTCCACACGAAGCACGATCTCTCTGTGGGTGTCCATTACATAACTCCTCATGGCAAATGACACATCCAGGCAACGCTGTCAGCTCATGGGAAGATCATGTGTCTCACAAATAGGACTGTTTTTAAATAGTCAGATAAAATGCTACGGTTTTCACAAATGTCTTAAAAACCTGTTTAAGGCTGGACAGAGCGAGTCAGAATAAAATGATAAATAAATAATAAAAATAAACTTCAGTCATGGAGTGGATCTAGTTCAGCAGTGTGATAGTTAATGACTCAGTATTCCCGGGTGTTATGTGTGATTTCCAGTGGTTTGTGTTCAACATTTGGGACATGTGAACTGAGTAAGTGCTTGATCCTGGTCAGGGTGGTGGTGGTGGTGATGGAGGAGGAGGATCCAGAGCCTGTCCCATGATCCCTGGGCATGAGGCAGGAACACACCCTGAGTGGGATGTACGAAAGGTTTTTTTTTTCTTTTTTTTTTTTTTTCTTGAATCATGAATCTCAGGATGAACTCTTCCTCCCTTTCTGTCAGCTTCTCGTCTGATATCTGCTCATATTCATTCCGGTGCTTATATATTTCAATCAGTCCTCAGGGGTTCCTAAACTTTTCAGCTCATGACCCCCAGTGACTCCTGACCCCCCACTATCCTCAGAGGTGGTTAAAATATACGGTGCACATGCACCAATAGGCCTATCCAAACACGAGCATACTGACAACACAGCCGTATAATTTTAGAGTAAGGCTGATCCGACTGCTTATGGATGTCCTCTTTATGCACACGCCGGTCTTTTTCCGTACCTGTGGTCAATGGCCTTTCTGCTTCTCCGCTTTCCTCCACTGGCCTCTCCGCTGGCCTCCCTGCATTGTCTTTGGTCGATATTAACCAACGTTTCACTGAAACAAAAATAATATCCTAAGCCTAAGGCGAAAAATATGCTACTTCTAATAGTTTAAAAAGTTTCTGGAAATCATCTCGTGACCCACCCTCATTGTCTCGCAACCCCCCCAGGGGGGACCCCTACTTTGGGAACCACTGCCTTATATCACTGCTTTTGAAAAATTCTAACAAAAGCTATACAATCTGGGGTCGAGTGTAATCTCCCACTTAATGAACGAGGCAAGAGTTAAAAATAACTGTTTTCATGTTTCAAGTCTTAAGGATTAAATGACCGAATTAGGATGTATCTCTTTCAATATGTGGCATCGATATCAGACGTTCATCTAGATTCTAACTGAATCAGACTCTCTGTATTTAGTTCTGTAGATTTCCAGAAAACCTTGATGTGCAAGAAGAAAGCCGTCACGTCAAACCCCGACTGTTAGAAGACACTAAAGATGATCTGCTTTGTAGCTAAATAAAATTCACCCAGAAGTAAAGTATATAGAGAATATATAATGAATATAGTTTAAAATATGTTTGGTTTTCACTTAAAAATGTTTTTTTTTTTGTTAAAAATTGTGTACTAAATAATTTAGGAAGATGTTTGATTTGTTAATTTATTTTTCTTTCATGCCATATTATATAGACATTTGCTCATGTTTATTTTGTAATAGTTGTATAAATGATGCTCACACACTCAGCTGGTTGCTCACAAATCCTCCAGATTAACCGTCTGATCTGAACACAGTCATCTTCAGTGTAAGTTTCTGGACAAACTAAACTAAATTATCCAACCAATCATATATGTGAACCTTTCTCTCTCTCCTGACCTCCGCAGTGAACTCCTTTTCCTGTCGTTTTCAGTTTTTTTTAATTGCCCTACGATTCGCGTTGCGCTGAAGACCTCTTGTGTCCGATTCATGTAATTGCACCTGACCGCACACTTTAGAATTTAGGATTCAGAGGTCTCAGTAATCGTAACAGTCTGATAGAAGCTGCATGTTTTCAGGTTAATAAAATCTTTTGTGTGATAGCGAGACAACTAAGCATGTCCCTGTCTGTTTAGTTGGAAGATTAGAGGAGAGAGAAGCAGAACTGAAGAGAGAGTACAATACCCTCTACCATCGACACACTGAGGTGAGGACCGTGTGTGTGTTTGTGTGTAAATAATATTTTTATCCTTAGGCTCAATGTTGTCTATAATGTTTAGGCGTGCTATTCTGTAAGGATCTTGGTGATATAGTACTATAATAAATAATTAGCTGACTTGTGAACATGCTGCAGTGCTTTATTTCTCATAATGCCATGTGGCATCTCATGTATCGACCTGTGAAATGTTTAGAGCGCTCGTCCTTACCCACAGCATGCCTGAACCAAATTTCTTACACATATGAATAGAAGCAAGATTACAGTTTCAGTTTATTGCTTTTAATAACACGTCTAATAAAGATGGGACGCCTTAAGCATAGCTACTCTATTAGTATGTAAATTTCCCATTGGGATGAATAAAATATCTATCTATCTATCTATCTATCTATCTATCTATCTATCTCGCAGTTTTTCTCCTTCTCCTTAGGCTGATAATCATTTTGTCTTTTGCAGATGATCCATAGTTACATGGAGCACCTGGAACGTACCAAAATGCATCAGCTGACAGGGGGGGAAGCCACAGACACGAACACTCTGAGCAAACATAAGTGAGTGCGATCGATTTGATTATTCACCAAGGATCAGCTTTTATCTCTCTCCTCTCTTCTGCGGCTCTCTCAAAAGATTCAGTGTTTTTAGCAGTTTCAGTTTGCACGTGATCGGGCAATGATTTGAAATCACCTTCATTAATAAAATAAATATAGACGAAATGTAGCAGGATTTAATCTCCTGGTTTGGTGTATTGATGAACAGGATGTTATGGTGCACATGGAGTCTTGGGGACACGCTGATGCTGCAGACGTCTTCAAATGTAGGTCAGCTGCATCTCAGCCCAGTCAAGTGTGTGATAGTGAGAGAGAGAGAGAGAGAGAAAGGAGAAGAGAAGCGAAGCGAAGGCATCAGCGGATTGAGAAAATCCACTGGTGGATGGTAATGATGTGGGGCAGTGCAGCAGCTCAAACACCCGCTCTTTAATAGACTGAGAGTGTGAAAGGAGGAAATGTGGCTTCTGAGACAGTAGTGAAATCATCCCTGTGGAGCTAGTTGGTTTATTAGTTGTATTTTTTTATTTTTTGGATCTTTTCCTGTCCTAGATAGGACACCTGCAGTCTTGTAGCGTTTGTATTTGTCCCATTTCTCCTTTTTTAGGCTGCAGATGTGTTTATGTGCATTTACTGTGTGCTTTGGTGATACGTGCACATTGTTATTTGTAGCTACAACAGTAACAGAGATAATGTGCAATGTGTGTATATAAATAAATATATATATATATATAATCTCACAGAGTCCTGACCTCAACCCGACAGAACACCTTTGGGATGAATTAGAGAGGAGACAGGGGAGACTGGGACGTCTGCCTTTACATGCACATGAATGTAATGTGGAGTTGGCCCGCCCTTTGCAGCTGTAACATCTTCGACTCTTCAGGGAAGGCTTTCCGCAAGGTTTAGGAGTGTGTTTATGGGAATTTTTGACCATTTCTCTAGACCTGCATTTGTGAGGTCAGGCACTGATGCTGGACCAGAAGGTCTGGCTCACAGTCTCCACTCTAATTCATCCCAAAGGTGTTCTATCAGGTTGAGGTCAGGACTCTGTGAAGTTCCTCCATACCAAACTCTCTCATCCATGTCTTTATGGACCTTGCTTTGTGCACTGGTGTGCAGTCATGTTGGAACAGGAAGGGGTCATCCCCAAACTGTTCCCACTAAATTAGGAGCATAAAATTGTCCAAAATGAGTTCACTGAATCACCTTTCACTGGAACTAAGCCAAGCCCAACCCCTGAAAAACAACACAAACTACAAAATTCAGTAATTTGGAGGGGTCCCAAAATGTTTGCCAATATGGAGTGTGTGTGTGTAATATATATATATATATATATATATATATATACTCCATATAGAGACACTAGACTTTTCTTAGTAATATAAGCTGCATTTCTATAAATGGAAGAAGAGTGAAGAAACATGAAGGTGATAGCATGGACTTATTATGAATTAATATATTCATTAAATGTGGAAGAAAACACCTAGACGTTGATTATTTTTCAGCGTCCACTGTCACACTCTATTCCTTATATAATTCCCATAATAATGTTTTTTTGATGCCTACAGCATATGATGGTATTATTCAGAATAATTCCACATCAACCGTTTCAGTTTAATCGTCATTTCACTTTATACTTCACTGCTTCGTCATATACCTTATCACCTCACTCATGCTCTGAACATGACATTTATTTCTTTACACTCGCTCGCTGACTCTGGGAGCTCCTTTATACAAACACAAAGATGTGGTTAATGGTGAGTTTTTGTGATTCAGCGTATATCATGAGGTGTGTTAAAACACTAATCACAGAGTTTTCACTTTCCCTGTAACCTGGCTAGCCAGTGGATGTATGATTGGTGCACTCCTGCTGTATAATGTTTAGGTCAGATTTGTTAACACAGAACTGCTTATTAATATACAGATCATGGTTATTATCGTAGAGATCAATATATTGTTCTTTAACGAGGCTGCAGTATGTCAGTGTGGCCATTTACATAATTTCTTGCAGATTAAAATGATTTATTAGGGAAATAAAGACAAGTGAGGGTTTTTGTGTGCGAGTCATTGATTGTAAGTGCCACAACTCTGTGCTCTGTACAGGATTTCAAGTCCTCGTTCCCACAGTCCCCCCCTCCCTGAGCTCTTCTGTTTATTCTCAGCCAATAGGTTTTAAGGGAGCTGAGGAGCGAGCAGAGAGGAAGCATACGAAACCAGCAGTCAGTCCGATGCTACTGCAGCGTGAAATGCAGAGAAAGTGAGCGAGAGGAGGCTCTGCACTGAGGAGGTTTTGTTAACAAGGAAGCGTCCATGAGGAGACAGTAGACCAGCAGGGAAAGGCAGTGTCAAAAGGACAAAAAAAAAAAAAAGGAAAGTGAAAACAACAGGATCAGCTGCCGCAAAGCCGGTTTTTTACATTGCCCAGCCTCTGTGTGTGTGTGTGTGTGTGTGTGTGTGTGTGTGTGTGTCAGAGCGGATGATGTCACAGCACCGAGAGGCTGCAGAGCCACACACAAACACGCACGCCGGTGTGTAGACGGATGTGTATAGTCAGTGCTGCCGATGCTGATGGGATTGTTTTGGTGTGTCAGGGGGCGCTGGGCGGCCCGTAACGCTCGGCCACGACCATGAGTCCCGGCTGCATGCTGCTGTTTGTGTTTGGCTTCGTGGGGGGAGCCGTGGTCATCAACTCGGCCGTGCTGGTCTCGCTCTCGGTGCTTCTGCTGGTGCATTACTCTGTTTCCAACGGCCTGCCCGCCATCACACTTCCCAGAAACGGCAGGTACGCAGAGAGAGAGAGAGAGAGAGAGAGAGGGGTAGCTCTGTCACCATATCTGAAATATTGAAGCCTGTTTATAAATTCATAAAATCATTTTATCCAGAAATCTGCTTCTAATATTAGAATAATCAACTTTTTCGATCCACACATTGTTCTAAATGTTTGTGTTTATCCTCTCCCGCCTTTTCACCCATTTGTTTACTTGATTGTATTTTTTTCCCCTGCTTCATCTTTTAGCTCTAGTGCAGTCTGGTCTGCAGCGGTAAACATCAGCAGTTCTTTCCCTTCATATATTGCTGTAAAGTATTCAAATCTGAGAAGATTTTGCTGTAGATAATCATCACCAGTGAGGTGTTTTCCTCTGTAAGTTACAGGGAAGGTGTGGGCCATGCCTCTCTCAGCTTGTTCCTATTCCCTCATGATAGCTTTTCAATTCCTCTGTTTTGTTCCCAAGCGCACACAGCTTTGTTGTGCGCAAAGCAAGATGCCGACCAGCCTGTATCTCTTTCTGCATACAGATTCCATAATGGTTTGCTCTCTGTGGTGTGGTTGCATTTGTGGTGGTTTATAATGCCATTGTGTTATTAGAACGGTGAGCAAAATACTGTGGTGCTGCCATTCAGCTGTGATGGAATAGAAATAAAAGCACATTATTTAGAGTCAGCTATTAAGAGTTAAGGTTTTGTTTGTGTGTGTGGAGTATGTTGTATAGAGCTGGGTGGGTGTTTTAAAGTAGATTGACCAGTATAGAGAGCAGTATTTTTTTTTCTCTCTCTTTGCTTGTTTAACTTCTGTGAACAGCACATGTCACATGAGAGTTAGCTGTCAGCAATGTTATCGATGCAAACACCAGACAGAATTAACTGGGAACTGCAAGTTTGGACAGGGTGTTTATATAAGCCACGCCATGCATCCTAACAGACACATTGCAGTCTCCTTTTATGTAACACATCATCAGTTTTTATTCACACTTTGCTGTCCTTTAATACATCTTTATTGTCTGTTATTGATTTACTTTTTTTCTTGGGCTTGTGCTTAATTGACTTGAATAATGCAGCTATAAGTCCTTGAAAGTCAAATCCTATCATTTTTCCTGCTTTAGTCTTCCCGTTACTCTGTGAATAGTTTTTTGCTGTAGTTAGAGCTAGAGTAAGTGTGTTGACCTGCTGGGATTCCCAGAATGAGCAGTCAGCATATGTTGGGATTCAAACACAGGGAATGAATAGAGCTCCTGCTTCACCAAAGCAACCAGCATGTGACATGAGCAAAGGGAGGAGTGGAAGTCTAGTTTAATGAAAACACATGAGCTACAGTGTGAGCTCATTTTATATAGAATGATCTAAAGTTTTAAAAATTTGCATTTAATGATGACTTTATGATGTAGGGAGCATTAGAGATTAATTTGAGAGATGAATAAGGCACAGTGATTCGGTTCTCTCTTTGTTAACAGAAAGGATCGGCCTGTATCTCTGGGGATTTTCCAGCTGCAGGGGGGAGATGTGAGGACCCCCGACCTGCACAGGGAGCAAGTGGGGACTCCCGGGACGGACACATGGAGGTTCAACGACTTGAGTCATCCTCAGTCCAACACCAGCCTCAAGGTATCCTCACTGTTACAGATAATCTTCATCCTCTTTCTTTATACATTCACTTTTCTCACCAATCGCCCCTTATGTAATTAATCACTGCGGTTGATTGCTCAATCTTTCTCTTATGGGAAATAAGTTAAAAAGAAAGGCTTCCAGATTCGACCCCGTTGACGACATCGCGTGTTTGTATCGAGAGCTTGTCTTTTTTTTTTAAAGGATCCGGACACGACGTGTATTAAAATAGCCGGAGCAGCAGCGTGCCAGCAGAGAGGAAGCCTTTTCTGAGTTGGAGGCTCTGCTTGTTATGTCCTGCATGCTTAAACAGAGAGTGAATGAGGGTGAGAGTAACGGTTACAGAATCTCTCCTCCTGCTCTCGAAGCTTCTGCTGTACACAAAGGGCTGTGCCAAAAAAAAAAAAAAAATGCTGGCATTCTCTTCATCTTAGTGCACGAATAAATCAAAATTAAATTATTATTATATTATTTTTTTATGCCAGGGTCAGTTTGTCTACAAAACATAGTAATAGTTATAA